>NC_092293.1:11221212-11259189 GCF_036320965.1 Panulirus ornatus | reverse complement strand
AACATATCTGTTACAAAAACTACTGACCCTTGTCTTGCAAGGGCGTTATAGATTTGTTGTTCACAACGGGATAACACAATAATAAAGTTATGGGATTGAATTAAAGACCAGCATTACATTAAATCTACTTATAATGAAAGATTTCAAGTGTACAAAGATAGGCACATAAATCAAGCATGAAACATTACGTTAACATTGAAAAATGAGTTTAACATTGAACATAAGATAACATTCGTACATGACTTAACATTCCAGATAAGATTTCAAGCCAGGAGTTCTCTTTCCTCTAAGGCAGTTCTTCGATAACATTACACTGATAATTATAACGGGCTTACAGCACAACACTAGGGTAACGGGCTTATAGCACAGCAGGGCTTACAGGCTTACAACACAGCAGGACTTACAGCAGGGGACACCACCCACCTCGCTGGGCTTCAGAGAAAGGAATCAAGTCTCAGCGGGTGTTGTGGGTACCAGAAGACAAGTGTTCGCCCTTGCTGCTATAAACCTTACATTTCGATTGGCTATAGAAATATAGGGGAAGTTCTCATTGGCTGGAGGGTCCCAGAGTCTCGGCGTAGTTACACTCTCGTAAAATGCTGGGTGGACAGAAACTCCGAGCCAGCCTCAAGCATCACTCCTCGCCCTGATAAGAAATAGATACAAACACACACGTCTTCGTAACAATATATATGTATATATATATATATATATATATATATATATATATATATATATATATATATATATATGTATATATATATATATATATATATACTTATGTCTGTGTGTGTATGTGTCTGTGTACGGATAAACTTTAATGCTGGCCAGGGTGTACTGGTGATGCCTTTGACCTAAAATGTACGTTCAAGCCCTTAGGCTTATCATGATCTTCACTACAACCTCATCTTCATATGACCTTATCTTGACTAAGCTGGTTTCAAGGAAGGCTTTAGATTTTTCCCACTCACACAAACAACGTACTTACACGGGGCCCCACGAGGGCAAATAGATGATTACACACACCTACACACCACCACCACCACTAATGATACACAGAGAAATAGCCTTTTCGGTCGGCTTTGGATCCGCCCTGGAACGTAGTTTGGAGGATTTGGGGGATCAGATCAATGAGGTTAAGTTCACTACAACCTCATATTCACTAAAGTGTATCTTCACTACTAGCTTATTCTCACTAAATTATATCTTCACTATACCCTCTTCTTCACTACACCGTTATTTTTACCATACCATCATCATCGTACTCCCTGATGTTCACTAAAAGTAGTTCTTATCTTCACTACATAATCATTTTGAACAAACATTACTCTTTGATATCCCATATCTCTACTACATTCGTATCTTCACTACATTCGTATCTTCACTACAACCTATCTTGACAATATCCTTATCATCACTATACTCTTTCTCACTACACTCTCATCTTAACATCATCCTTCTGTTTACCGAACTTAGTTCAAAGTCTGACTTGAACGTGGCTTTGGAAAGTTTGTGTTCCTCATTGTGTTACCTCCTTATTATCATTGTAAAGGCAATTGTCACCACTCCCTAACTAAACCCTCATCGTCACTACACTCTCATCATTATCATTACTTCTTGATGTTCAATACAAAATTTTAACATATACATTTATCTTCACTACAGAATAAGTTTCATTGCACCTTAATCTTCATTACGCCTTGTTTCAGCTACATTCGTATCTTCCATTCATTCTTATATCTTATATTAATTACATCTTTACAATATCTTTATATCTTCTCTGTTCCGTCTTTTGGAAAATTGAAAATGAGAGGGAAGGATTTCCGGCCTTCTGCTCCCTCCCCTTTTAGTCGCCTTGTACGACACGCAGGGAATATGAGGCAAGTATACTTTCTTCCCTATCCCCAGGGATAACAGCATCTGGTGTTCCCAGACGGTCACCCATCCAAGTACTAACCAGACCCAACGTTGCTTAACTTCTCTGATCGGACGATATATATATATATATATATATATATATATATATATATATATATATATATATATATATATATATATATATATATATATATATATATATATATATATATATATATATATATATATATATATATATACATATAAGACCAAGTAATGAATCTCCCAAATAACAAAAATGGAAGCGCCGGGGATTGAACCCGGGTCCTCTCGCATGCCAAGCAAGCGCTCTACCACTGAGCTACGCCCCAAAGAACATATTTTGGGACTTAGTATTATATAAAGCACTGAGATTACCACGGCAAAATACTGTTTGACCGACCGTTGCCGACCTGCCGGCAAAATAACCACAGGGTAAATCTCCATGTTGCTGTCGTGTTTTCCTCTCAATTTTTCACGAAGAATTGAGTTTTACTTTTTTATTTTCGTTGCAATAGACTGGAACTAAGCAATAGACTGGAACTAAGCAATAGACTGGAACTAAGCTGACCTGGTATGAGGTCAGAGCCCTCATTATCATCCCTGCTAACTACCGGAAGCAGATTAAGTCGTTCCACAACCGATGTCCGGCCCATGTTAACTCTGATGTGCCCAGCAGTTGGAGGAGGATCGCCAGAAGCTTCTGGAAGATTTCAAGGACGTCTTGGTGGACCTGACCCTTTCAGATGAGGTCGAAAACCCCAATTTATTGTGAAGATCTTCACTATAACGTTGGACGAACATACTGAATGTTGCACACATGTGATGCGGACAAAATGAAAAAAGAAAAAGACAAAAATTATGTCCGGTGTGGGTCTCGAACCCACGACCTTGAGTGTGTGAGACTCACGCTCTACCACTGAGCTAACCAGACAATAGAAAAATACGTCTGTTTCTTCAATTTGAATTAATGAAAATCTTTGCGAGGCAGCGTTTAGAAAAGAGAGATGTCTTTGACGAAATTTACTTGCTTAGCTTGTTCTTCTGTTCCTCATTATCGAAAGTAAACATATTGAAGGATATATATATATATATATATATATATATATATATATATATATATATATATATATATATTGGAAAGGATCACAATTTTGCGCGTGATCAAGTATATTCCCATGAGTCCACGGGGAAAATGAAACATGACAAGTTCCCAAGTGCACTTTCATGTAATAACCACATCATCAGGGGAGACAAAAGAGAGAAATATAACAGTCAGTTGATATACAACGAAGAGACGTAGCTAGTACGCCATTTGGTAAACATGTGATTGTCCAAGACAGACAACAAGCGTATCATAAACTAATTATGTGGACAAGATGAATTCCTTACAAATTTTATCAACACTAAATTTATGCAATTTGTATAGACAATCACTTATATCAAGATTATAATTCTTTGTGCATTTAATGATAGAAGATTCAATGATATTTCTCGTGGTACTGGAGTTAGAGATTATAATGCCATCTCAGTTATTAACTCTAACTCCAGTACCACGAGAAATATCACTGAATCTTCTATTATTAAATACACAAAGAATTATAAACATTAAGGAAACATGCAACATGGCGGTCAAACTATGAGATGCACAAATGAAGTTTATGAATGGAATATAAGTGAGACGAACTAGTTGATGAATGATGAATGAAAGTGTAATAAAGTCATGATGAATGAATGAAAGTGTAATAAAGTCATGATGAATGAATGAAAGTGCAATAAAGTCATGATGAATGAATGAAAGTGTAATAAAGTCATGATGAATGAATGAAAGTGTAATAAAGTCATGATGAATGAATGAAAGTGTAATAAAGTCATGATGAATGAATGAAAGTGTAATAAAGTCACACTTTAAAAGTACAAAATATGAATGGCAGCCAGGGAAGAGTGGCCCAGGTAAATAGAAGGGTTGAAAAGTTCGCGTTATGTGACGAATTTTGATAGATATTGCAAGTTTCCTTTCCTATGATGGAACGTAAAAGTTTGTGCTTAGTTCTAGAGACAGAGTTCATAGGTTTATGTTTTAATGATGAACATCAAAGGATACCATTAATTTAACTGACTTTAAAAATGTTCAATTAAATGAAGCATTACATACACAAGCTGCTATTTGGCGGAGTTAAAAATTCGCATTTTTTTGCTAATTCTAAAGTAGGTGTTAA
Source organism: Panulirus ornatus (assembly GCF_036320965.1). NCBI lineage: Eukaryota > Metazoa > Arthropoda > Malacostraca > Decapoda > Palinuridae > Panulirus > Panulirus ornatus. The sequence continues at coordinate 11,255,074 of NC_092293.1, read as the reverse complement.
ATTGACGGACTTAAAAGTTCGAGTTTCAGCTTTAAACCTTGTGTTTGTATGACGTATCTTAGAGTACTTGTTAATATAATGCAAATGGAAGGTTTACGTTTAAAAGATGGTGTTTAAATGTTAATTAATGAATGACAGTTAAATGGATAGATTTTAAGTTCGCGTTTACGTGGGCCACTTTAAGGTTAAGGTTCGTACGTACCAGGTTGACCAGATGGCGGTAGTGTGTAGACACAGCCATACCAGGTCGTATTTATCATCATTAAAGTCACCTTCCTTACTTACTTATGGCGGCGATGAAATTCACTGGTTCTTGATTGTGCACCAATTAACCTATCAGATAATGGTACAATGTTTGCCTGGTGTTGCATATATCACGTCTGTTGTTGAAACACAAGAATGCCAGGTGACTTTGGGAGTGGATGATAATGTAAAGATCAATATAAATGTGGGAAATCTTGAACCGCCATCACCAGACACAACACATGTTTGGATCTGGCGGGGGGAGGGACTTGCCTGTGACGTCACGATGCCCCGCCTCCAGCCTGGCGCCGCTCTGTGTGTGTGTGTGTGTGTGTGTGTGTGTGTGATTAGTATTTATGTATTACGGGAGAGAGTTGTACACTCGTGTTGTCCCGTCCCTTAACCTTTACTATGTGTGCTCACACACACACACACACACACACACACACACACACACACACACACATAACTTAGGATTTTATCCAGTATTTTCTTTAGACATATACCTTGTACGTTGATTAAGAAAGCTAAGGAAAAAACTGTAAAACATATACATATATTTCCACACGTGTAGATATATGTTATGCATTGAGATGTGGAGAAAGAATTTCTTATATATTAACAAACGTGATTGAGGACTTAAAGAATCTGGTACAAACATAATGGTTATTGTGATAAATGATTTGTTTATGGTAAATATGTATTGTGTTGCATTATAATGGTTGTTCAGAACCAAGGTCTGTAAGCCAGAATCCTTAAGACATGATAAAAACGTTTTAAAAACATAAACATTTATGATCATAAGGAACAGATTACATTAGCATGTTTGTATCTAACAGAAAATCAATTATAAGAGAGACCATTTAAGGCAGGAATATTTCATCTCTTAATAAAATATCTACATCTACGTCCCTTTCTTTCATCATCATTTCTTATGTTCACTTCTAATTAATGCCTCTTATCTAACATAAAAATTCTGTATAGGTATTTGATTAATGTTCTCCAACGACGCGTTGTATGAGTCTTCGTTAGTGAAGTTCATTTCGTGTAATGGATCATGCATTACAAAGTTGTGTCTATCCACACAAGTGTTACACGTCCCAGGTAAAGATATATTCTAGAGATAGTGTATATCTAACATATATATGTGTTTTATAAATATTTATAAAAAGTTTTCCTGAGGGACAATACCTAAGACTTTCGTATTAAAGTTGATCAGTTGTAAGTGATCAAGCATTACAAAGGTGTGTCCATTACCACAGGTGCTACTGATCCCGGGTAAAGGTATTTCATCATCTTTGTATCTTTAACCTTTCTAGTTATAGATGTTTCATCCCTGATTCCATCCTCACAATGGATGTATGTGGTTTGTGTTGTCTTAACATATCATTAGTCAGTTGAAGTGGAGAACATGCTCCACAGCCTAGCCATTCTACTCTGTCTTCCACATGATATTCAAGAGGTGTTACCGGATTCCGCCTATAAGTGTTTACACCGGGGGTAACAAGTCACCTCCGGACGGCTTCTTCTTTTTACTTTTGATGATTTGAAAAATTTATTAATCATATTTGGTTTTATGATGTCAACATGATTGTTGGAAATTGTATATAATAATCTTTATCTGTCATTTTATGAATATTGATTGTTTATCTCTCGTTGTTACTAATGAAAGTTTTTTATCTAACAAAATACTTTCATTTGACTCATAAAGAATATTCTTAAGAAAAACGTAAATAATTTGTCATTAGTTCTCATCACACAAAATAAAAGTCTGTTTTTCAAAGTTTTCTCAGAGGATGATGCTAACATTTTGAAGAGTAGAAACTCATAACTTAGAATCCTTGAACCTTGTGTTGATAATAATTACATTACTCTTCTCTAAACAATACTTTTCTACAGTGTGTAAAACCCGGATAAAAAGCCTGCAACATAAATAATGACGCAATTATCTTTATGTTATTGAAAACATTATTGATTTCTACATGTAAAACATTTATCTGCAAAATAGAAATTTTTATGTTAGATATGTTTATCTTAACGATATCACGTTACATATATTTCTGTACCTTGTGCTCCAGAAAAGTTATGAAATCTTATTTATTATCGTATCAAATGTTTAGCTTGCATACAATATCCCATGTATTTTCACTAGAAGTCCACAAGTAAAATATATTTTTGCCATATGTATTTAACGATAATCAGTGATAGGTTGTTAGAATAAGTAAATGTGTAATACATTACTAGGGTGGTAAATCCTTCGTCCATCACAATATACCGTAAGAGTGTCTAAGGCTCACCCTAGCTGGGGTTTACATTGTTGAACAACGTAATGCTTTTTGGTCGGTTTAGGTTTCTTAATTGTTGACTACAGGGACGAGTTTATAAGGAAGTGAGGAATTTGGGAAGGGTTTATTGATGGTTGCCGGGAGTGTGGTGATGATGATGAAGGATCAGAGAAAATATATTATGTCGGACGGAAGTCAATAGATCCTGGTGCTCGACCCAGAACCTTGACTAATCGTCTATAAGAAAGTGGTTGTTTATGTTTGGCCAAGTCCCAGCTTGGCAGGGGCTCTGGTCTTATGACACACTGTTATCTGGCTTTATTTGTCATGTTTTTTTCCCCTTAGACTGAACTGATAAGAACATTAAGAGTTAGAAATCTATCAAAACACACTATGCCATCATATAGATTCTAAGTTTTGAATTTGTGAATGATTCCTAAAATGTACATAAGTCGATGTATCATTACACTTGACATATCTTTCAAGAAATTTATCACTTCATTTTTGTCAATTTAATGAATAATGGCTTGTGTCAGTGTGTCTGTCCCTCAGTATAGCAAGTCAAGCATTACTCCACCGTACAACAACTACAACATGGCTTGTGTCAGTGTGTCTGTCCCTCAGTATAGCAAGTCAAGCATTACTCCACCGTACAACAACTACAACATGGCTTGTGTCAGTGTGTCTGTCCCTCAGTATAGCAAGTCAAGCATTACTCCACCGTACAACAACTACAAGGTCACAAATGAGGGGACAAATAACATATAGGTTGGGTCACGGAAAATGCCTAATGAGCTGAGAAAAAGGAAGGACATTACATACACTGGCTTTATCAGTGAATCATTTTGTGATGGTTGTGAAATATTGGTCATGTGTAGAAGATGGTCCTTGTACATGAATCATGCTATATATTAGTTTCACAATATGTTATAATGGTGTCTTTACCTGGTGAACTGATATGTGATACAATAAATGTGATCTGCCTTGTTCTATAATTCTCTTCAGAAAAATCTTTGAAACTTATATCCGATTTTTCGCACATGCAGTCAAATTGTGCTTACGAGTTTGATAGATTTTCCTGATATTTGATATCTATAAGAGACATTGGTGACTAAAAGCAATTTCACGATGGCAAAATCAGCTAACATTATCAACTGGTACGATGACGCAAGACGACTGCAGAAAGATGACCAGCGTCTCGTTGTACAGTGTACAATGGCCAGTGATATTCACTGTAGGTATACGCAAAATGATATACTGTGTGCACATAGCAGGCAAATTAAAGGATCATCATAAGATTTAGAAATAGCACTATCAAGGAAGGAGAAAGACGTAGGTGTAATTATTAGTCGAGATGTAAAGCCAATACATAAACATCATGAGCAATGTGTACTGCTCCTCCACCTCTGGCTTTTGATTCTTACTGTCACATTTTAATATATATAAATAATGGAAGGGCAAGTCACAGCCAAGACCAATTCAGTTACTCGTGGATTACTTGCCTTGCCGATGGTGACTTGTCACTCCAGGTGTAACTACTTACAGTTGGAGTCCGGTAACACCATTTCAATGGTATCATTTGAGAAACACAGTAAAGTGGCTGGACTGAAAAGCGTGTTCTGCACTCAAACTGACTAATTACATGATAAGGATAAGGAGAAAAAATCGATTGCAAGGCTGGAATCAGGGATGAAACATCTATAACTAGAAAGGTTAAAGATACAAAGATGGTGAAATACCTTTACCCGGGATCAGTAGCACCTGTGGCAATGGACACACCTTTGTAATGCTTGATCACTTACAACTGATCAACTTTAATACGAAAGTCTTAAGTACCGTCCAGCAGGGGAATATTATACAAATATTAACAGAAAATATATCTATGTTAGACAGACGCCATATCTAGGAATTATCTCTACTTGGGACGTGTAACACCTGTGTGGATGGACACAACTTTGTAATGTTTGATCCATTACACGAAATAATGTCAACAACACAGTTATACAACGCGTTGTTGGAGATCATTCACGAAACATCTATAGTGAATGATCATATTAGGTAGTACATGGCAGTTCTTCGAAGTAAACCAGAAAAATGATGCTGAGAGAAAAGGGACATAATAGGAAATAATTTGTTAAATGTCTAGAAACTTTGATCTTAAAGTAGTCGTCTTGTGTTGGGTCATCTTTTAGACATCAAGAGGAGAACATAGTCTGTGTTTTGTAATCATTAATAAATACATATTCTCAACACCTTTCATCACTTCTTCCAGGCCTTAACGGATTTTGGCTGAACGATCTTGGCCGTGTGACGGCCACAAAATGCAGCACAATAGACATTTATTACAAAAAAAAAAGGGAATTTATCACAACAGTCGTTATGTTTTTTACCGGAATCTTTAAGCTTTCAGTAGCATTTTTAAGTACATAACACATTCATCTGCCTCATTTACATGCATATAGATATATCTACAAGTGTATATGTACATGTTTTATATTATCTATCTGAATTTAAAGTTTATCATGATATCCGTGTAGACAAAATACTAATGGATACCACAAGATATGTACAGCTACTAAAAGATTATTCTGAACCTCTACCATGTTATGACACACTCGACCCTGGCCTCCTGACCTGCCAGGGCAATAATCTGTTATTGATAAAGAATTGATCATATTCTTAGTTGATAACCTAAACCTGCACCAGTGCGGTGGGAATGTCTAATACAGAGAGAGAGAGAGAGAGAGAGAGAGAGAGAGAGAGAGAGAGAGAGAGAGAGAGAGAGAGAGAGAGAGAGAGAGAGAGAGAGAGAGAGAGAGAGTATGTTAACCGCCACACTCCAGTATTTCTGGAAGCGTCAGTCAGAAGTAAACGTGTTTTCGTCACACAAGACAACGTGATCCCAGAAGCCAGTATCTTTATCACAATATTCAGGTTCATATTGCCATCAGTTCAGTATACTAATATTAAACACAGACCACCACTACGCCATACCGTGTTTTGATGAGACCTGAGGTCAGGTTAGCCTAGCCCTAATTATTGGCATAATGATTCATCTCTGATGATGATGATGATGCGTCCCTCACTCACACTGTCCGAAAACACACTTCACTCCAAGGACTGACACAGCCACACACACACACACACACACACACACACACACACACACACACCATTATATTTCCACTACAAGCTACATTACACTCTCCACTAGAGGCAATTCTGCCCAGTGTACACCCTCTACCGTATCCTGCCATCATCACTATTTTGATGTTTCATCTTCACTACACTAGTGCTTCAACTTCACTATGTTAATGTATCATCTAGGATATTAGACCAATGAGGAAACAAGAGTCGACTATATTTTTGTGTGGCTTCACTATATTTTTGCAAGTGCTGGTCTATGAAAGTTTACTTCGTCAAGTAAATCACTCATCTCACCAGATCGCAGAAATGACTCACGTCCGCGCTGCCCATCGGTACCCTGGCAAGGAATCCTTCCTTGAATTTTTCGAGGCTCACATCCAGCAAACCGGGGCTGTTAAAGATTGTATAAGCCGAACTGAGCTATATTTGCGATACTGTGAATTCTGCGAAGGGTTCGGGTACGAGAAAGCTGCCGTCCTGAACGTCGGCAGAACACTGGGACGGTGGGGCATCAAGGCAGATCGCAGACTTGGAGGACGCAACGGCCGCCACCAGGAGTACGCCTACACCAGAATTGCCTGGTTGTCCGGCAGTGAGGGCCTGGCCCAGGGAGGAAAGCGGTGCCTTCCAGAATGCCAAAGGCCTTCCAGGAAGAGATCACGTCTGGATATCGAACCCGTGCACGAGAGAGTAGTGGTGAAGATCCAGACTCGGCATCAAGATGATGATGACCTGTGCAAAGGCGGACCCAGCGAGGAAACTGGTGTAGTTGACACAGGAGCAGCCGCCATCCCCATCAATGTTTCTTTGGCTCCCACCAAACAACGGGGCAAAGTGATGCCTACCACTGAATTGGTGACCTTGATCCCCTACTTCTATGGGGATGAATCAGGCTTGGTGGATCCCGACGTACTCGTACTGGTCGTCGATGAAGACCCTGATGTGTCCGTCACTGCGACTGGAGGATCAGCAGCACCTGCAGCAGCAGCCGACCCTAAAGCTGAAGCTGCCGTGTTGAAGATTAAAGTCCACACCACCAACATTCATCCCTGAAATTCCTTGAACCTTAAGTTCCCGTCCCTGAGATTGGAGAAGCTGCTCCTCCTCCAGCAGTCGACCCTGTTATACCCGGTCCTCAGAAGACACTTCCTATGGCAAAAGTTCTCATTCAGTTGCAAATCATTGTCAAACTATTGTACGGATGAAGCGGTTATCATAAAGGATTAAATCGTTAGGAAACGTTCCTACCATTTATCAGTCCCATCTACTGGGAAGGAAAAAAAAAATAAGAAAAATACATCCATTCTGTTGGGTGCCATAAACATGGCACAAATGGACCCTAAGTCGAACTGCTGACCTCCTAGTGGTAGGGTCCGGGCAACTTTGAGGGAACATTAACCTTCAAAGGCTAACAGCAGTCGCACAAAAGCAATAAAGATTAATCATTATTAGTCATTTACAATAATCATAGACGATGGTTATAGCCTCGCCTATCTATCATCTCATTCGCTGTGAATGAAATCATAGGCGACTCTGATTGCACCTACATCTATCAGTTTACCTATTTATTCAACCATCTAACTATCTGTCTATCGTCCTTGTTTGAAGATTTTCTGTATCATGTAAATCTCAGCCATTGAAATGTCCTGAGATCAATGTCGAAGAAGTGAACAAAAGAATTCTAGTTTGGACTGAAATTATTAGCCCAGTTTTTGCACATTTTCTCACCATTTATCCACCATTCATTCCCCTTAAGGATCTACGAACTATCTTCAGAGTTGTATTACAAATATATGAAACATGTCACCAACTCACTGTTTTGTTCATATTTCTTGCTATATTACATCTGTCAGTTTCTAAATGCAATCATCGGATGATTATGGCTGTGTCTACACACTCCCGCCATCTGGCCAACCTTGTACATATGATCATTTAAACTCTGATATTTTAACAAATTGTTTCAAAACGACTCCATGAAACGCGAACTTAAAATTCATCCATTTAACTCCCTCATTCATTAACGAACATTTAAACATGATCATTTGAACGTAAATCTTCCAGCTGCATTATGTCAACAAAGTCCTTTTACATACGTCATTAGGTTAGGTTGGATTAGGTTAGGTTAGGTTAGGTTAATCAACCTCGTCAATTAAACACTTTAATACTACCATGCAACAGTGAACTTTTACACACCGTCATATTGCAGCTGTTGTATGAATTGCTTCACATAACTAAAGAATTTAAAGTGAATTATTTTAACGATATTCTTGGAATTCTGCACTTTAATATGAACCTTTAAATTCTGACTGTAGAGGTACACATGACCTTTAAATTCCACCAGAGCAATGGGAGTTTGTACAATTAATTCAACTCTGCCACTGAACGCGAACTTTTAAATTTAGCTGAGCGGCCTCTTATTCCCTGGCTGCCATTCATACTTTGTTCTTTTAAACTGAGTGCTTATATCGCTCTCATTCACCCTTAATTTCGATCGTCTCTGATATTTCAGTCGTAAAATTTGTTCATGTTGCCATATTGCTTTAGTTAAGGTTTATGGTTAAACCTAAAGATTCTACAGTGTTTACAGTGACGGAGCCACCTGTATGTTGTACCAGACAAACGGTAATGTATGGTGTCTGACGTCTACAGTGACGGAGCCACCTGTATGTTGTACCAGACAACCAGTAATGTATGATGACTGACGTCTACAGTGACGGAGCCACCTGTATGTTGTACCAGACAACCAGTAATTTATGGTGACTGACGTCTAGTGAGGGAGCCACCTGTATGTTGTACCAGACAACCAGTAATGTATGGTGTCTGACGTCTACAGTGAGGGAGCCACCTGTATGTTGTACCAGACAACCAGTAATGTATGGTGTCTGACGTCTACAGTGACGGGGCCACCTGTATGTTGTACCAGACAACCAGTAATGTATGGTGACTGACGTCTACAGTGACGGAGCCACCTGTATGTTGTACCAGACAACCAGTAATGTATGGTGTCTGACGTCTACAGTGAGGGAGCCACCTGTATGTTGTACCAGACAACCAGTAATGTATGGTGTCTGACGTCTACAGTGACGGAGCCACCTGTATGTTGTACCAGACAACCAGTAATGTATGGTGACTGACGTCTACAGTGAGGGAGCCACCTGTATGTTGTACCAGACAACCAGTAATGTATGGTGTCTGACGTCTACAGTGAGGGAGCCACCTGTATATTGTACCAGACAACCAGTAATGTATGGTGACTGACGTGTACGGTGACGGTGTAAGACTCACGCACACTACCGTTAATTTTTCATTAGATACTTGTTATTATCATTTTATTGTGAGTTACATAGAGTTAGATGCATGTTGCCACGGGCTCACTGTTCCCACGGGCTACTGTTAATCAGGATGTTTGAACACGTAAGAGCTGATCTGTTATTTGAACACGTTGTTGAATGGGTGTTGACGGACTCCCATATAACCCCTGCCAGTGTGACCTGAGGGGACACACTGGCCAGCATCGTCACACTGTTCACTAGAGTGTGTCGTAGTGTGTCATAAGACTATAGCCCAGAGTACTACAGATGGACGTACACGTTTTGTTGTAATAAATCTACAAAGGCCGCCTGATCTTCATTGAGTACCACAGACGAAGAAGACCTGATTTCCTTCCTCTCAACTCAACCTTACAAATGGTGGCAGTGACGTAAGAACCCACGTGACCACACACGACCGTCACATCTACTTCATATTTCTACGTCTGGTGTTGCCAGCAGTCATACAAGCCTACCTGACACAGTCCTGGTGCTCCCTCCTGTGGACGTTAAGGGCGGAACCCACGGCCGGCTACGTGCTCCATCACCCGTTCCTCAATGCATTGAAGATACGCCTTTATTGCATTGCTGACACTGTGTCGCTTACAAGGGCATCAAGACAGCGCCACACACGTGCAGTGTTGTCATCACATCCAGACGTGTCAAGCAAGGTCAGCCATCCTGCCAACACCAACGTGGAGGTCATCTTGTCAACCGCTCCAGAGACGCGTCATCATCAGCCTTGGCGACATCCCAGACGTCAGCATCGCGTGGTCCAGCCCTTGTCGCTCACTCAACTTTCCTGCTAGCGATTCGCTACTCTGCGCACGTCTTCACCTCGCTACACCCAGCGAGCCGCTACTCTGCACACGTCTTCACCTCGCTACACCCAGCGAGTCGCTACTCTGCACACGTCTTCACCTCGCTACACCCAGCGAGTCGCTACTCTGCACACAGCTTCACCTCGCTACACCCAGCGAGTCGCTACTCTGCACACATCTTAACCTCGCTACACCCAGCGAAACGCTACTCTGCACACATCTCCACCTCGCTACACCCAGCCAGCCGCTACTCTGCACACATCTTCACCTCGCTACAGCCAAGACGCCTTCGTAAGCGAATCTCCCATTCAGATAAGAACTGTGTTAAAATGGTTCACTCTGTGAGATATGCTCCTTTTGTGTGTTACTAGTTCCTAGTCTATAAATAAAGACATTTATATATTTTGGGTAATATGATTATTCATCTTTGTAGTTTAGCAAATTAGTCTAAGTTTTCAGTTATTTTTGCATATATTCTTTCTTATGTTTTCATACATTGGTACTATTGTTTTTAGTGATGATTACTTTCATATATAGAGTCCATTACTGATATGTTATACTATTATGTGCACCTCTCATATACAGAGTCTTGTATTCATATGTTATACAGTTATGCCAGCCTTTTATTGCCTTTATTTCATTACAGTATTTTCAAATGATATTCATGTTATGTATTTGTATTAAGTCAATAGTGTTAATTATATTTTAAACATTTTTGGGGGGCTATTACTTACACACTTTATGTAAGATTGTATTACAAGTCCGATGAAATTCCACGCGGTAATTGTAAAGGTTCATATGTACTTAGGAATTTACCTAGAATCCCTTATTATAAACGGAACCAGCCTTCTAAAATGGCGACGTCACACAAAGTTGTTTTGACAGATTCTGGTGACACAGATGACCCACAGGAACCTTCTCACACGTTACCACACCCACACCCACCTCCCCCGCCACCTCACAAAAACTCCTTCACTAAAAACCTGTTTTCACACTAAAACAAGCTAGGGAACCACACGAGTTATTTGATGGTAAACTGTCAAATTTTAATCGGTGGATCAGAAATGCAGAGGACATTGTTGAACATAATGGTGATTCAGGAGACAGAGCGTTTATATCGGCTGCTAAAAACCTCATTGATTTCAACCAGCCTAGCAATTAAGCTAGGGTTGTCTATGACTCAGATGACATTGGAAACTGTACATCTTGGGAGGAATTTAAAACGTTGTTTACATCAGGTTGTGAGGAATCATTCTCAGATAGTTTACTATACGTCCTTTTACGTGCTCTTAACACAACATACTTGGATGATACGTCAGTCCCTGATCACTGGAGTACCTTACATGGAAGAATGAGATTAGTTAGGCAGGCTTATGAATCCTTACCCTGGATATCAGCCATGATGAATCCTGAAACTCATGTGCAAACACTCATGCGTTTATTACACATAACCTTCATTCTCAAGGACCTGACCTCCAGACGTAAGACGACGGTTACTTAATGAGAACATCGACCCATCATTGTGGGTCAGCAACAAAAGTGTTGAATTACACTCAAAAGAAATGTGGATATTCCAACACCAAGACACTGGGGAGAGTGTCGGCTTCCCAAAGTGTGACGTAACATTCTAGTGGTCAACACAACCATTCTTCTCATGGTCAAATACAGCGATTCAGTGATGACAAACACTCACATAAAGTGACGTGCTTCCGGTGTGGCCAACCAGGACATAAAGCGAATGTGTGTCCTTACACATGGGACTCATTCTCACGTGAGCCTCGACCAGAACAACAAACGCAGTCAACGACCCATGTCATCACAGCCTCGGTCGTCACAATTCTGCCGACCTAGTCATGATTTCCTCCAGTCAGACATCAGGCTGACCTTCACCCGCTCGCGCCCAACACCACCAAGCAGGTGTTCATATCATAGCAACGCTAGACACACTTCAGCGGAATGTCGAGCATTAGCTAGACAGACGTCACCTAACACAGGTTCATCATGTCATTATCAACAATGACAATCTCTCGCTCATGACAAGACTCCATCACATAAGGAACTCTTAAGACGTTTTCGTTCTTCGCCATTTTCTCACATTACAAGTTTCGATTTAGTGGGCTCTTTCCAGGATAAGCCAATCATAATCTTTCTAGACAGCAACACGGAAGCAGATGTCATTCATTATGATTTTATTCAACCATTAATGGGGCGCACTCAACTTGGTCAATGCTCGGACTTTTACCCATCCCTTCAAAGTATCTCAAATGAAAATCTCGACGTAAGGGGCACTATTAAAATGAACATTCACATAGGCGACTCGGTCATGACCGTCACCCCTTACATTGTTCGTGGTGTAACTTTTCCTGCTAACTTGTTACTAGGACGCCACTCTATGTGTGGCACAACATAAGATCTGTCCTATTTATCATGTGGTTTGTGTTGATAATACGTTCCTGCCATTGTCAGAGATGAGTTCTCACTCAGTCAGCGTCATTAATACATCTGCTTCCACGTCCTGCTTCACGGTAGACAATACGCATCCTTTTTACTTTTCTACTCATCATTGTCCTGGTAAACTGAGAACCAACATGACTCTGCATAGTAACACATTAACGAAGGTTCCTCTCTCACTTTCTCGAACATGGATGAATGATCATGGACTTAGACATAGTCAGGGTGATCTCGCACTAAGAGTAGTTGCTGAACCTTCCTCACTAACTGTCACACGACTATCGATGGATGTCTCTATTCATGAGACCCCAGATGGAGAGGTCACCATATACATTGCCAATACGGGACCCACTCCTGTCCGTCTCCGTAGAGGGGCCAAGCTTGTGGAATTCTCCGTTTTGAAGTCCGGGATTCAAGACAAGGAGTTGCATGAGTTTAATACCCGTCTAGTCTCACATTCCATTAACCCACCACCACCTACTCCTCCTACCCCTGACTCAGCAGTGCACGGCTTGAGTCAGCTCCCCACCATCACCCCTGACATGATATCCAAGGTAGGATTAACCAAACATGTTGACCAGTTAACAGACTTACTTAACCAGTATAGGTCTACTATTGCCTTATCAGGAGAACCACTCGGTAGAACTCATTTGGATGTTCACATTATTAACTTAGAGAAAAACACACGTTCCATTGACGTCCCAGCCTATCGATTGCCACACGCGCACACAGACACAGCAAACAAACTTGTTCAGGACATGTTGAAAGATAAGGTTATAGAGGAATCACGATCTACATGGAATTCACCACATCTGATCGTTCCGAAAAAGGACGGAACTTTTAGACCAGTCATAGATATTAGGACACACAACAACAACAACAACAACAACAACAACAACAACAACAACAACAAGGTCACTTTGAAAGATGGTTTCCCATTACCAGTGGTATCAGAGCTTCTTCATAGCCTCGGTAACAATAAGGTATTTTCAACTTTGGATTTATCGAGTGGATTTTGGCAGATTCCCTTGTCAGAGGAAAGCCGCCCCCTGACTGTGTTCAGTACGCCAGATGGTCATTGGCAGTTCATATGCATCATGCCCTTCGGTCTTCATTCCTCACCGGTGATCACCTTCTCAAGGTTAATGACTAACATTTGTCGTCACATGTTGGGCAAAGATGTATTGGTTTATCTTGATGATATAATTGTCATGTCTCCAGATATTGCTTCTCATTTCAAAAGTCTTGAAAGAGTATTTCTACGACTTAAGGATGCAAACCTAAAAGTCAAGTTATCCAAATGTTCCTTTCTACAGACAAGAATTAATTACTTAGGTCACACCGTTGATGAAAACGGTATTCAACCTAATGCACATAAGTCAAAACAATTGTAGAATGGCCAGTCCCTTCCACAACAAACAAAGTCAAATCCTTCCTTGGTTTAGCAGGATATTATCGAAGATTTATCGCTATTTTCGCGAAGATCGCAAACCCCCTCACTTCATTCTGAAACAGGAAGTTACATTGCAGTAGTCTACAGCACAAGACAATGCGTTTAACTTACTCAAGCTACACTTGATCGAAGCGCCTATCCTTCGATTTCCCAATTTTGAGAAACCCTTCATTTTGCACATAGATGCTTGTAAACAGGGTGTTGGAGCTGTACTTATGTAGGAGTCAAATAAGGGCAGACTTTTTCCCATAGCTTATGCGAGCCGCTCATGTTCGAAGACGGAATCGAAATACTCAGTAACAGAATTGGAAGGCCTTGCAGTTGTTTGGGCACTCAAACATTTTAAGGAATACAAATATGGTTACCCTATTACAGTTTATACAGATCACTGGGCACTGGTAGGTATTTTTAAAAGACAAGATCCTACAGAAAGTTTCAGAGGTGGTTTTTAACTTTCCAAGCATTTGACCCAGATTTCCGTTTGGTTTCGGGTTCATCCAATGTAGTTGCAGACGCGCTTTCCCGCAGAGTGGGGACAGTCACTGTAGGTAATAGCCTCGTATATTTTGATGTAGAAAGGTTGACACGACATCAACGGGATGACCCAGTCTGGGGTCCTGTCATAGAATACCTAGAGGGTATAAGATCTTCCTTGGATGCTAAAACAGTTGTTCCAGTCAGAGAATTGTATTTAGCACAGGGAGTCTTATGCAGGGACGCGAAATTAGGATTGCCCACCTGTGTTGTTAAACTAACAATAATTCCAACAGCATTAGTACAGGATTTCTTGAAGTTAGCACATGATTCACCACAGGCCGCACAACCAGGCGCAGATAGATGCTATAAGCAGACTCGTTTGAGGTATTTCTGGCCAAGAATGCAGAAAAACATTAAAGATCATATTTTGAGGAGCCAGACATGTAACACACACAAGGGAAGTCCCACTACCCCGCAGACTGTGTTGAAATATCCTTTACCTTCATACCCATGGGAAAGAGTTTATATGGACATATTAGGAGGTTTTCCTAGGTCCATGGCAGGCTACAGATACATCTTAGTAATTACTGATGCCTTCACGAGATATTGTGAATTAGTTCTAGTTCAAATTAAAGACGCAGCTACGGTCGCTAAGGCGTTCAAAAAACATATCTTAGACAGACATAATGCGCCGAAGATTTTAGTCACAGATAATGGAGGGGAATTTGATAACTCATTATTAGAAGAACTCCGTAAATTGTATAACATAAATAAATGTAATATAATGGCACATCACACAGCCTCGAATGGCCTGGCAGAAAGGTTGAACCGTAAGATCCTCCAGTGTCTTCCCACCAACATTAATTTTGATCATGATGAATGGAGTGAGTACCTGTCTGATGTCCAATGTTCATTAAACTCTGCATATCATAAGTCAATTGGAGACACACCCTTTCACGCCTTACACGGCTTTGATAAAGTGTTGCGGTATGACATAATAGCGTAGCCTCCTTCATGTCCAGCGGTCCAGAGATCAGTTGTAGCGGAAAAATATCGCATGACTCAACTGATTCATCAAAGGATCAAGGAAAATCTAGTTGAAGCCACTACAACCTTCACGGATCAGGCTAATAAATCGACCAAACCATTAACGGTGGCTCCCGGACTCTTGGTAATGGTGCAGGAATTTAACTCTACAAGTGAGGATCGTAAACTTGACCCAAAATGTTCTGGACCCTATAGAGTCTTAGCTCATTTAAAGGACATAAGTTTAGGGTTCGACATCTAAATACAAGTGACATTCGTGAAGAACATGAGGACCACTTGAAAGTTGTACATTATTGTGAACATGATCATCATCATCATCCCGGTCCCACACCAGACAACACTCCTCAACCTCCAAACAATGTCACCCAACCACCTTCTACCACTGTTCAGTCTGTCTCCACACCATCACCCTCACATCACCACCACCCTCACATCACCATCACCCTCACAACACCACCACACGCACATCAGTATTCATTAAGACTTCGCCTTTAAGAAGTTGCTAAGTTTATCATTTTCCAGGTTCTTCCTTCTCATGTCCTTATGGTGTCTTCCTGTATATGACACCATGGCAGTTCCAGGCGCCCTTCTCACGACTCCCCGCGGGGTCCACATCGTGAGGGACACAGTTAAGTTGGGCCTGGAGGGTCTACCCTACACTTACGATCATTTACTGAAACTACTGGAGGCCGTACCTCGCTTACGGTCTACCCTACTCAAGTTTTACACCAGTGCGTCCATCAGAAACTCTAGTGTTGCTCCTCCTCCAACTTTGTTAAACCAGTGGACCTAGAAACTGAAAAGTACCTGTGTGATTCTGTATGACATAATACAAGACACTGAATCTTCAGTAAATACTAACGCCAGGATCAACACGAAAAAGTAAAGAGAAGCAAAAGAACTTTGCTTAATTTTGTAGGTTCCCTCCAATCATACTAGTTTGGTGATGATGATGAGGAATGATGATAGAAAAGTCCCTTCCAAGGAAGAGCGGGAAAAGAGAGGAAGGGGGGGAAGAGCAAGATTTGTTAGAGGAAGTGAATTTTAGAGGGAGGAAAAGAGCCAGGGCTTAACCCAGCTTGCATAGGAATAATCGAATAAGTAGGGCAGAGATAATAAGTGGAGGGCGAGTTTGTTTTCTTCTATTTGTTTTTTTATTGATATTCTTTTCGTAGATTTATTTTTCATTTATTTATTTATCTATTTATTCATTTATTTATTCATTTATCTATTTATCTATTCATTTTTCTTTTTAATAAGGATATAGGAGGAGATGGATCGTATCTCTGGCAGATGGACACTGATTTTACCAAGGCGTTCCCCGCACGGACTTAGCAGCAAGATCTATAGTGGTTTTTAGTTTTTAATATATGGTCACTGGATGTTGTCCAGGTTGTATATTAAACATGTTACCTGGGTGGTCTATACCCAGGAGATTGTTGAAGTAATCAATCCAGTGAGTATGATGTATTTGAAATCGCTCTACTTGTCTTTCAAACAATTTCCTCCAGTAGATGTTTAGAGGAGGGATTCGTGCTCTCTCGTGAAGTTCTGTGTTCCTGATGAACTCGTGCCATTTGATGTTAAAAGCCCAACGGAGAGCATTGTTCTGAATTACGTATTTGGAGTGCATGGATGTTGGATTTGGCTCCGAGTTCGAGAGCTGAAGGGGCATAAATGATAAGTGGTCGTATTAATGCTTTGTAGAGGTGCAATTTGGTTTTGAATTGCACCTCTCTAAATCTATACAATTTCTCGAGCTCTGCTCTCGCAATAACCGATATACACTGAACATATCGGTTCATTCTCAGGTATACATCATAACTTAGGCCCAGCACAGTGTTGGTGTTTGAGATGGGAATGGCTAAATGACGGTGTATACGGGATTGTAGGTAGACATTACTTATGTTGTATTTCTGACGTACGTTAAAGTAAGATATGTTGAATTTGGCAGGATTTGATTTAATACTCCATTTTAACTCCCAAAGCCAAACGTTGTCAATTTCCTGTTGGGTTCTGCTGATTAAGTGTGTGAGGGTTACGGCTCTGATCAGTTGAGTAATATCATCTGCATATTGGAGAGTGATGGAGTCCAGGTGTATAGGACTGGAAAGATCATTTGAGTAGAGTGTGTAAAGAGTAGGGGCCAGCACGGAGCCTTGAGATACACCGGCATTGAGGAAGAAGTAGTTTGAGTAAGTGTTTCTGTATTTGATTCGGGTTTTTCTGTTGCTATGATAGTTAGAAAGAAGTTTAATGGTGGGTCGTGGGAGTTGAAATTGGGTGCTTAGTTTGTACCTCAATCCATCGTGCCAAAAGGTGTCAAAGGCTTTTTCAACATCATTTGTGATGAAGGCGGTCATTTTGTGTGTCCACGTGTTGTTTTTTATGTAGTTTGTAATTATGTTGACTTCATCTTGTATGATGTTGACGAAAGCCAAACTGTTTGTGTGAGAGTAGGTAGTTGTTTGTTAGGTGTTGTCTAAGTCTGTTGTTTAAGATTCTTTCAATTGTCTTCCCAATGGACTCAAGTAGGCTGATGGGTCTGTAGTTCACTGGGTCCCTATTGGATTTGTTGGGTTTAGGTATCATTGTGGTTGTTGCTGTTTTGAAGGCCGCGGGAAAATAGCCAGAGGCTAGTGCCGCGTTGAAGAGGAAGGTGATGGCTCTAATAGTGTTGTTAGGGAGATGTGTAAGTAGCTGGTAACCAAAGCCTGAATTACCTTGGGCTACTTTGAGCGATTTTAGAAAGAGGAATTTGACCTCGCTCGATCTTATGGGAGTTGCGAGAAGGTGGTCGTGTGAAAGCAATTGGTCGTACGCCAGAGGGTGGGGATGGTGGGGGGTGGGGGTGGGGTGGAGGGAGGGGGGGTGGGTGAAAGATACCTCCCCAGTGTTTTTGAAAAATGTTCGCGATGTCTTGTGCGTTATGGTGTAGAGTGTTGTCGTCATTTAGCCGATTGAAGTCTGTTTTTGGTATTCCTTTGAGTTTCCGGGTTCTGCTCCAAAACTCTTGAGGAGATTTAATTCGGTGTTGATCTGTTGTGGTGATGAGAGATTTCCAGTGTCTATTGTGGTCTTCTAGAAGGCTGTTGAGTGTGTGGTTTTGTAGGGATGTGAGGTCCCACCGTACTAGGCCCAAACGATGTCTGTTATGCTCAAAGCGTCGACGGTAGCACGAGAGGAGTCTGGTTGTTTTGGGAGAAAGGAAGAAGGAGTATCTTGAGGTAAATGAAGATGTTGGGATAGAGGCGTCAGCTGCCTGTGTGATTGTTCCATGTATATGTTCTATTTCTGTGTCTATTAGTGTTATTGGGTGATTTTCATAGTTTGTCGTGTAAGTGCAGTTGGAGAGTGTCTTTGAAGTTGTCCTAGTCTACTTTTTTGTAGTGGTAGTGTGAAGGTGATGGGACGAGCATAGGGTTAGACGAGAGATGAAGAAAGATAGAGATTTGTTCGGAACCACACAGTGGTCCTGGAGACAAGAAATTATGAAGATTATTACTGGCTCTGTTGGAGAAGACAAGGTCAGGTCTGCCTTTTCCTCCTGGGCCAGTGAAGACGGTGTGGAGGTAAGGACCTAGGAAGTTAAGACGTTTGTAAGAGTATAAAGCGAATAAGTCATCACCATGAGAATTGCTTCTGCTGTGGTGGAAGGTTCTGTGTTGGGCGTTAAGGTTAGCTAGAAGGTAGACTGGGATATGTGTGTAATTGAATACTGTGTAGAGATCATGGAGTGGAATGGTAGTGTTGGGTCGAGAGTATGTAGTGCAGAAGATAATGAAGCCGTGTATTGTGTTTATCTTAACTGCTAGAAAGTGTTCGTATTGCCATGAGATGGCGAGGTAATCGTGTTCGATGGTGTTGTGTATGAGAATGGCGACTCCCTCGTGTCTACTGTCTGGAGACTGTCGTGATGTATACCCGTAATGTCTAATTTTGTATCCGTTGGTGATACATGTGCTGTTAAGTATCACAACATCGGGTTTTTTCTCTTCGAGGAGAGTGGCAATCAGATGACGGCCATTGTGATAGCTGCGCACGTTAAACTGTAAGATTTTTAGCATTTTACGACTTAGTGAAATTTGCTGGCCATTTGTGTCTGTTGTCGATGAAGGCCGTGGACATACCGTTTGAGTGTTTCACTTGTATCATGTTTCTAGTCTTGGGTTGGGATATATCTGGTGAGGGGTCAGGAGAGGGGAGAGGGGAGGGGAGAGGATCATTGTCGACGAGTTGAAGGTCAAGGTTGACCGTTGGTGGGTTGTCTGGTGTGTCGGCAGGGTCAGGTGCTGGGGCTCCTCTGGGAGGGTTAGGTAGGGGACGGAGGGAGGGGGAGGGGGGAGGGGGGGATTGGTGAGTGGAGGTTCTGGGGGAACTGTCGTGGTGGTGGAAGTTGGGACGGTGGGGGTGGGAGAGGAATCGGTATTTGGAGAGACAGTAGGATTGCTGGTGTTGGGTTGGGGGGTTGTGGATGGAGTTGTGTTAGGGGGTGCGGAGCGGGTATTGGAAGTTGGGAGGGTGACAGGTTGAGTAGTCGGGGGAGAGTTGGAAGTGTTACTGGGGGTCTCCTGGGATACGTTTTCGTCAGGGGTCAGGATGGCGGACGAGACAGGGGTCGGTGAGGGATGGTTGGTGGCGGGAGAGCTGAGGAGTTCAGGTGGAGTTCGTACATTGGGTAGGTTGTTATGAGCAAGAAGCAAATCGAAAATTCTGATGAATTCCGACTTATCTTCCCCGCTCAGGAACAACGCTTTTAGGTAGCACGCATGCATCCTACCTTGTAGGGTGAGGAGGTCTGAAGAATTAGTAGTTGGGATAGGAGAAGCTTGGGTGGCAGGGGGAGGAGCAGCAGCAGCAACTGTTGCGTAGAGGTGAGGGTTTGTGGAAGGAGGTGAGTTGGATTTTTGTGCCTGACGCAGTGCGCGGAGTTGCTCCTTCTTACGTGGGCACAGCCCAGATACAGCAACATGTTCACCTTTACAGTTGACACACTTCGCTGCCTGAACCTTGCACTCACGAAAACCATGACCAGTTTCCGCGCATTGACTACAGGTTTGGTGGGGTTCTTTACAGTTCTTAGTCTCATGTCCGTATTTCAGACATTTGAAACATTGTTGTACGTCGAGATGTTCATCTTTCTTCAGGGATTTTGCTGGCACAGAGATCATGGGGAACAGGACTCCCCGGGAGAGCAGGCGATCGGCCTCGGTCGGGTTTGAACATTGTATCTTTATTGATCTGGAGTTATTCGGTTTATAGACGATGATGACATTAACGTCATTGTTTTCGCCATTAATGGCTTCAACAATCTCCGAAGGGCTGAGGGACAAGATAGATTCATCAACATTGTAGGCAATAATAGTACATCTAGCTTGAAGGGGCAGCGGTCCTGAACGATTTGGTAGTTTTTTCAGCTAGTTCATCAAGGAGAGGCTTAGATAGGATTCTATCTAAATCACTATCTTTGCCCAAGCAAATCTTAAACTGGTATTTGTTCGAGGGGAGTTGAATGACCCTAGTAGGACGGATCTCAGTGGTCTTAAAGACGATGGACAGGAGTTCGAACGTGGAAGGAGGGAGACAATCAGTTTTGAGGGATTTTAGACGTGTGTCGGGCGGCATGTTGGTGGCATCAGTGTCCTAGTGCGAGAAAACGTGAGTGAGGGACGGTCGACGGTCCAAGGTAGGGGAGAGGTAAGAGATAGTGTGAGGGTCTCCACCCCGTCAGGTGAGAACAGGTCCACTCCAGCCTCCACTCCTCAGGAAAATGAGTTTTCCAGAATGGGGTGGGGAAGCTGGGGTAGAGATTGCTCAAGCCAAACGGTCGAGAGATGGATGATGGATGATAGAAAATAGAAAATAAAAAGACATGTGAAGATGGAGTGGAGGCAACGCGGGGGTGTGGGGAGCAGCGAGGGTGGTGAGGGAACAGCCTGCCGGCGTCGTCACCGTAACGGTCTCCCGCGGGAAGGACCAACGCGGGAGGCAACGTTACAATCCACTTCTTTCTTCGGTCTTCTCTCTTCTCGCTTCTGTCTTCTCGCTTCTGTCTTCATTCTTCTTTCTTCTCTCTTCGTGTTATCTGGCGGTTAATCCTACATCATCCAAGTGGTTAACACGTGGCCGAGACAGGAGCAGCAAGAACCTTCTCGAATGGCTAGAAAAGATGACGAACACAATGACAATGATGATGATAGAAAAGTCCTTTCGAAGGAAGGGGTTAGGGAGGGGAAGAGAGGGGGGGAAAGAGCAAGAATTATTAGAGGAAGTGAGGTTTAGAGGGAGGAAAAGAGCCAGGGCTTAACCCAGCTTGCATAGGAAAAATAGGTTAAGAAGGGCGGAGACGATGAGTGGAGGGCAAGGTTTTATTCTATTTATATATCAATTTATTTTCTTTATCACTCTTTCTTACTTTATATTTTTTCTTGTATTTTTTTTTTTTTAAGTGATACAGGAGGAGATGGATCGTATCTCTGGCCAATGGACACTGATTTTACCAAGGCGTTCCCCGCACTGACTTAGCAGCAAGATCTATAGTGGTTTTTAGTTTTTAATATATGGTCACTGGATGTTGTCCAGGTTGTATATTAAACATGTTACCTGGGTGGTCTATTCCCAGGAGATTGTTGAAGTAATCAATCCAGTGAGTATGATGTATTTGAAATCGCTCTACTTGTCTTTCAAACAATTTCCTCCAGTAGATGTTTAGAGGAGGGATTCGTGATGTATACATAGGAACATTCTTATATATACCGGGTCAGATGGACGTTAAAGTAGCAGTTGTACCTTCTGTGCCTATCATCGTGTGCTTTTTGTGAAATTTGCATTTTTCTTTGTATGTATCTTATGGAACATAGACAACACAGCAAGCTCTATCTTATGATACCATTATATTTTATCTTTTTCCATATATACATAGAGATGATTGTATAAAATTACCTTTCAATCTTCATCCGGATCAAGTGAGGCAGGGTGGGTGGAGCTTATGCCTTTTCTTCAGCCAATAGGGAGGGAGTTTGTGTCTGCTAGTGCATAAAACGCGCTCGCACCACCATAGACGACATTACCTAATTACTGATACTTTACCCAAACAATACATAGGAATTTCACCCTTACAACTTATCAAACTATATCAAATGCAGCCCTCTCATTGGTAGATCATTGTCAACCAATGGCAAGCACGTATTCCACCATATATAGAGGCACCCAGGCCCGTTAAACCCCGTTTTCAAACCTACAGTCTACAAAAAAGGACTTTAACAGGCCTTCCTTTCCACGCTTAACACGCCCACGCACTACTACCATAAACACACACTCCCATTACTTGTATACTTTATTTACTTATAATTTCTCGTTGTATCCCGCGTTAGCGAGGCAGCGAAAGGAATCACACGAAAGAATGGGCCAACCCTCCCACATACACATGTATACACATACACGTGCAGAAACGCCCATATACATACCTATGCATTTCAACCTATACATATTCATACATACACATACACATACATATATACACATGTACACACTTCATACTTACTGCTTTTATTCATTCTCGTCGCCACCCCGCCACATTTATTCATACTTTATATATATATATATATATATATATATATATATATATATATATATATATATATATATATATATATATATATTTTTTTTTTTATACTTTGTCCTGTCTCCCGCGATTGCGAGGTAGCGCAAGGAAACAGACGAAAGAAATGGCCCAACCCCCCCCATACACATGTACATACACACGTCCACACACGCAAATATACATACCTACACAGCTTTCCATGGTTTACCCCGGACGCTTCACATGCCTTGACTCAATCCACTGACAGCACGTCAACCCCTGTATACCACATCGCTCCAATTCACTCTATTCCTTGCCCTCCTTTCACCCTCCTGCATGTTCAGGCCCCGATCACACAAAATCCTTTTCACTCCATCTTTCCACCTCCAATTTGGTCTCCCTCTTCTCCTCGTTCCCTTCACCTCCGACACATATATCCTCTTGGTCAATCTTTCCTCACTCATTCTCTCCATGTGCCCAAACCATTTCAAAACACCCTCTTCTGCTCTCTCAACCACGCTCTTTTTATTTCCACACATCTCTCTTACCCTTACGTTACTTACTCGATCAAACCACCTCACACCACACATTGTTCTCAAACATCTCATTTCCAGCACATCCATCCTCCTGCGCACAACTCTATCCATAGCCCACGCCTCGCAACCATACAACATTGTTGGAACTACTATTCCTTCAAACATACCCATTTTTGCTTTCCGGGATAATGTTCTCGACTTCCACACATTTTTCAAGGCTCCCAAAATTTTCGCCCCCTCCCCCACCCTATGATCCACTTCCGCTTCCATGGTTCCATCCGCTGACAGATCCACTCCCAGATATCTAAAACACTTCACTTCCTCCAGTTTTTCTCCATTCAAACTCACCTCCCAATTGACTTGACCCTCAACCCTACTGTACCTAATAACCTTGCTCTTATTCACATTTACTCTTAACTTTCTTCTTCCACACACTTTACCAAACTCAGTCACCAGCTTCTGCAGTTTGTCACATGAATCCGCCACCAGCGCTGTATCATCAGCGAACAACAACTGACTCACTTCCCAAGCTCTCTCATCCCCAACAGACTTCATACTTGCCCCTCTTTCCAAGACTCTTGCATTTACCTCCCTAACAACCCCATCCATAAACAAATTAAACAACCATTGAGACATCACACACCCCTGCCGCAAACCTACATTCACTGAGAACCAATCACTTTCCTCTCTTCCTACACGTACACACGCCTTACATCCTCGATAAAAACTTTTCACTGCTTCTAACAACTTGCCTCCCACACCATATATTCTTAATACCTTCCACAGAGCATCTCTATCAACTCTATCATATGCCTTCTCCAGATCCATAAATGCTACATACAAATCCATTTGCTTTTCTAAGTATTTCTCACATACATTCTTCAAAGCAAACACCTGATCCACACATCCTCTACCACTTCTGAAACCACACTGCTCTTCCCCAATCTGATGCTCTGTACATGCCTTCACCCTCTCAATCAATACCCTCCCATATAATTTACCAGGAATACTCAACATACTTATACCTCTGTAATTTGAGCACTCACTCTTATCCCCTTTGCCTTTGTACAATGGCACTATGCACGCATTCCGCCAATCCTCAGGCACCTCACCATGAGTCATACATACATTAAATAACCTTACCAACCAGTCAACAATACAGTCACCCCCTTTTTTAATAAATTCCACTGCAATACCATCCAAACCTGCTGCCTTGCCGGCTTTCATCTTCCGCAAAGCTTTTACTACCTCTTCTCTGTTTACCAAATCATTTTCCCTAACCCTCTCACTTTGCACACCACCTCGACCCAAACACCCTATATCCGCCACTCTGTCATCAGACACATTCAACAAACCTTCAAAATACTCATTCCATCTCCTTCTCACATCACCACTACTTGTTATCACCTCCCCATTTACGCCCTTCACTGAAGTTCCCATTTGCTCCCTTGTCTTACGCACCCTATTTACCTCCTTCCAGAAGATCTTTTTATTCTCCCTAAAATTTACTGATAGTCTCTCACCCCAACTCTCATTTGCCCTTTTTTTCACCTCTTGCACCTTTCTCTTGACCTCCTGTCTCTTTCTTTTATACTTCTCCCACTCAATTGCATTTTTTCCCTGCAAAAATCGTCCAAATGCCTCTCTCTTCTCTTTCACTAATACTCTTACTTCTTCATCCCACCACTCACTACCCTTTCTAAACAGCCCACCTCCCACTCTTCTCATGCCACAAGCATCTTTTGCGCAATCCATCACTGATTCCCTAAATACATCCCATTCCTCCCCCACTCCCTTTACTTCCATTGTTCTCACCTTTTTCCATTCTGTACACAGTCTCTCCTGATACTTCTTCACACAGGTCTCCTTCCCAAGCTCACTTACTCTCACCACCTTCTTCACCCCAACATTCACTCTTCTTTTCTGAAAACCCATACTAATCTTCACCTTAGCCTCCACAAGATAATGATCAGACATCCCTCCAGTTGCACCTCTCAGCACATTGACATCCAAAAGTCTCTCTTTCGCACGCCTGTCAATTAACACGTAATCCAATAACGCTCTCTGGCCATCTCTCCTACTTACATAAGTATACTTATGTATATCTCGCTTTTTAAACCAGGTATTCCCAATCATCAGTCCTTTTTCAGCACATAAATCTACAAGCTCTTCACCATTTCCATTTACAACACTGAACACCCCATGCATACCAATTATTCCCTCAACTGTCACATTACTCACCTTTGCATTCAAATCACCCATCACTATAACCCGGTCTCGTGCATCAAAACCGCTAACACACTCATTTAGCTGCTCCCAAAACACTTGCCTCTCATGATCTTTCTTCTCATGCCCAGGTGCATATGCACCAATAATCACCCACCTCTCTCCATCAACTTTCAATTTTACCCATATTAATCGAGAATTTATTTTCTTACATTCTATCACATACTCCCACAACTCCTGTTTCAGGAGTATTGCTACTCCTTCCCTTGCTCTTGTCCTCTCACTAACCCCTGACTTCACTCCCCAGACATTTCCAAACCAC
Organism: Panulirus ornatus; assembly: GCF_036320965.1. Lineage (NCBI taxonomy): Eukaryota > Metazoa > Arthropoda > Malacostraca > Decapoda > Palinuridae > Panulirus > Panulirus ornatus. The sequence goes on along the minus strand of NC_092293.1, from coordinate 11,229,176 downwards.
TCTTCCCCTTTACCCTTGAGCTTCGTTTCACTCAGAGCCAAAATATCCAGGTTCCTTTCCTCAAACATACTACCTATCTCTCCTTTTTTCACATCTTGGTTACATCCACACACATTTAGGCACCCCACTCTGAGCCTTCGAGGAGGATGAGCACTCCCCGCGTGACTCCTTCTTCTGTTTCCCATTTTAGAAAGTTAATACATATATATATATATATATGTATATATATATATATATATATATATATATATATATATATATATATATATATATATATATATATATATATATATATATATATCTTTTTTTTTCTTTCATACTATTCACCATTTCCCGCGTTAGTGAGGTAGCGTTAAGAGCAGAGGACTAAGCCTTTGCGGGAATATCCTCATCTGGCCCCCTTCTCTCTTCCTTCTCTTGGAAAATGAAAAAAAAAGCAAAAACGAGAGGGGAGGATTTCCAGCACCCCCACTCCCTTCCCTTTTAGTCGCCTTTTACAACACGCAGGGAATACTTGGGAAGTATTCTTTCTCCCCTATCCCCTATGATTGTACATGTATATATTCATCCCTGGGGATGGGGGATTAAGAATGCTTCCCACGTATTCCATGCGTGTCGTAGAAGGCGACTAAAAGGGGAGGGAGCGGGGGGCTGGAAATCCTCCCCTCTCGTTTTTTTTTGATTTTCCAAAAGAAGGAACAGAGGGGGCCAGATGAGGATATTCCAAAAAAGGCCCAGTCCTCTGTTCTTAATGCTACCTCGCTAACGCGGGAAATGGCGAATAGTTTAAAAGAAAAAGGTTATTAGGTACAGTAGGGTTGAGGGTCAAGTCAATTGGGAGGTGAGTTTGAATGGAGAAAAACTGGAGGAAGTGAAGTGTTTTAGATATCTTGGAGTGGATCTGTCAGCGGATGGAACCATGGAAGCGGAAGTGGATCATAGGGTGGGGGAGGGGGCGAAAATTTTGGGAGCCTTGAAAAATGTGTGGAAGTCGAGAACATTATCTCGGAAAGCAAAAATGGGTATGTTTGAAGGAATAGTGGTTCCAACAATGTTGTATGGTTGCGAGGCGTGGGCTATGGATAGAGTTGTGCGCAGGAGGATGGATGTGCTGGAAATGAGATGTTTGAGGACAATGTGTGGTGTGAGGTGGTTTGATCGAGTAAGTAACGTAAGGGTAAGAGAGATGTGTGGAAATAAAAAGAGCGTGGTTGAGAGAGCAGAAGAGGGTGTTTTGAAATGGTTTGGGCACATGGAGAAAATGAGTGAGGAAGACAGCGGGAGACAGCGACGAGGTAAAAAAAAAAAAAAAAAAAAAAAAAAAAAATATATATATATATATATATATATATATATATATATATATATATATATATATATATATATATATATATATATATATCTTATATTCATATACAAACACAACAATGGACATACATAGGAATTTTTTCTTTTTTTTTTGTCGCTGTCTCCCGCGTTTGCGAGGTAGCGCAAGGAAACAGACGAAAGAAATGGCCCAACCCACCCCCATACACATGTATATACATACGTCCACACACGCAAATATACATACCTACACAGCTTTCCATGGTTTACCCCAGACGCTTCACATGCCTTGATTCAATCCACTGACAGCACGTCAACCCCGGTATACCACATCGCTCCAATTCACTCTATTCCTTGCCCTCCTTTCACCCTCCTACATGTTCAGGCCCCGATCACACAAAATCTTTTTCACTCCATCTTTCCACCTCCAATTTGGTCTCCCTCTTCTCCTCGTTCCCTCCACCTCCGACACATATATCCTCTTGGTCAATCTTTCCTCACTCATTCTCTCCATCTAATTTCTTTTAGGTTTTTTTCGTTTAGGTGTTATTTGTTGGACTTTCTAAACTTTTTATTTCTGGTTCCTTACCCTAGCTTTTGAATTAATCATTTGATTTGATTGTTAGTTGTTTATTTTGGCTTATTAAGATGCTATTTTCAACATCACTGGCGTTTATCATGGTCAAACGCCATCTTCACTACATCCTCACAATCATTTTGAATATCAATGGCTTTTCTGTGGTTTAAGGTTATTTTCACGACAACTTCACGGTCATCTTGTTTTCATCATCGATGACGTTTATCTTGGTCAAAGACTATCTTCACTACATCCTTATACTTATCTAATTTTCTATACCATTGGCCTCTATTTTGATAAAAGCCATCTTCACTACTTCTTCATAATCATCATATTTTCAATATCACTATCGTATTTTTTGGTGAAAGGCCATCTTCACTACATCCTTATAGTCAAGCCACTTTCACAGCACTTAACTCTACCTTAATAAAAATGTATCTTCACTACATCCTCACAGTCATCTCGTTTACATTATCAGTGGCCTTTATCTTGGTCAAGGCCATCTTCACTACATCTTCATAAATATCTTTCTTTGGACATATATTGCCTTTCAGATGGATTCCTGATATACCAACTTACATTCATATATATATAAATATATATATATATATATATATATATATATATATATATATATATATATATATATATATATATATATATATATATATATATATATATATATATATATATATGAAGATGTATATATATATGAATGTAAGTTGGTATGTCAGGAACCTTACATATAAATAGAAACATCAAGCTTCACTATATTAGCTTTACTATATTTAAATATAAACAAGGTCTAACCGAGGTTACTTGGTTGAGCAAGACGTGAGAATATCATCAATTGGCCCTCCAGCCCTGGGTTGAAATTGTCGTTCTGACGTATTTCGAGTTCAGTGCTGATACAGGACCATTGATTAAAGGACTATCTTGTTAGTCTGTGTAACTTCGCCTGACCCAATCCACGTCTTCAATGGCTTTCTGTTACTACAAACGGGATTACAAAGGAAAGGCTTCCTTTGTTAGTTTCATGAATACCTTCGTTCAAATGAAGGGAAAGACTATTACTATGAAGCGGTACCTTATCAGCAGGAAAGAGCTGCAGCAACGGTATGAAAGTTACTGCAAGATACATAACGAGCCCGTGGCTTCCAACGTAAACATCGGCCGCCATTTGGGTTCACTCGGCATCATGTGTGACACCAAGATTGGACCCGTTGGGAAACAGGAACGATACTATTCTGGTATCATGTGGCTCGATGGCGCAGGATCACCAACTGAAATGCAAAGAAAATGGAGAAAGCCGCCCAAACGTATCATGAAGGCCGTGCAAGAGAAGATCGAGAGGAATCGGTTGAGAGACGATATCGCTCACAGTATATTGAAATTTATACCCAAGACTTCCCCTGATCTCCAGACACAGCCAGTCACAGAGACCACCAGCCCCGCTTCCCAGACACAGCAAGTCACAGAGACCACCAGCCCTACTCCCCAGACACAACCAGTCACAGAGACCACCAGCCTCGCTCCTCAGACACAGCAAGTCACAGAGACCACCAGCCCCAGTCCCCAGACACAGCCAGACACACAGCCCACCAGCCCCGTCCCCCACACAGAGCCACAAGATCCTGATATTGAGGAAGCAAATGAATTTCTCGATGATTTTTTGCTTTCACTGGAGAAGAACTGATGAGTTCCTTATAGACAAGACAAAATGTTAAAAAAGGAATCTATATAAGTTCACTTATGGAGTGAGATCTTTGACGGAGCTGTGATGCCTATAGCACAGCCTACCAAAGGGTGATCTTTGCTGTCGTGCAGTAACCTCATGAGGGCGGAGTCCGGCTACACTTTCTTTACCGAGGAAAAGATCTCTGCACTAATATTGAGTTTCTCCGTTGGCGTCAGGGTAAATACCCATCCCCCCCGAAGCTTGGTTACCTTTCCGTGGTGGGGGGGACTTCATGGATTGGGCAGTAGCAACCATCGTTGGTTGCTTCTGTTCAATCCATGAACGAAAAACCAAGCATCTTGAGCGTAATTGTCGTATAGATTCACTTGGTGTGAAAACTGACGCGAAAGCGGTTTTCTCAATTTTGTCAGAAATGTTTGTGCGTTTCGGCCTGATGGCGGGAGTCGGTTTGGCGCTGTGGTCATGAGGGAATACGAGGAAGATTGGCAACAGTCCCAGAAGTAGCTACAGTGAGGCCCAGCAGCTGTCCCTAATACTGTGGAAGGCACTCATGTAAGGTGTGCAGTGAGGCGCAGCAGTAACAAGGGAAACGGACAATCAAAACAGCAATCTTGATCATCAGGAGGCTATCCAATGCTCAGAGTAGATAAGGACGATTATTGTATGGCTTCGCTCAGAGGATGAAAATCTTAGCCGTGAAAATCAACAAGTAAAATAACTAGTAGTTAGTGGTAGTGAAGTGGAATTACCGTATTTCTGTGGTCTTAATAGTAAAACGAAACTTTTCGTTTTCTCCATCAATCTAGAGGTGTTGTAGACCACCATCCTTAAGGTTGTAAGGTAATGGTAAGTACAAGGTTATGACCTCAGCAAATTTGTGATGGAAAGTGCAAGAAATGTGGTAATGTATATGATATAAATTGTATAGTTGTATAATAAATGTGTAGAAAAATTTTGTTTTCTCTGTGCCCGTTCATTAATTCAAATACAGGTAAGTTTTCTCTCTAACGAGTTGGGATAAGCTACGTGCACTCGGCTTGTAAATGTGGTGACTTTCCCTTCATTACCACAATGGTGTGCTGAACTGAAGATGTAGAATTCCGTAGACGAAACTAAGATAGGAAATCAATCTACATCAAAAATTGAAGGCGCCGCTCTGTGTGTGTGTGTGTGTGTGTGTGTATGTGTACTACTTTAATCATTATCACGTGAGTCTTTTGAGGAAGGATTTGTACACTCGTGTTGCCTCGTCTTTTAACCTTGTAAGTGTAAAATATGTTTTCACTTCAGTGTGCACTCACACACACACACACACACACACACACACACACACACACACACACACACACACACACACACACACACACACACACATAATCTATAATATTATCTAGTATTTACTTCAGACGGATATCTTACACCTTAATTATAAAAGCCAAAGAAAAATTTATAAAAACATATACATATATTTACACACGTGTAGATATATGTTATGTATTGAAATGTGACGGAAAAATGCCTTATATATTAACAAACGTGATTGAGGACTTAAAGAATCTGGTACAAACATAATGGTTATTGTGATAAATGATTTGTTTATGATAAATATGTATTGGGTTGCATTATAACTAAGGTCTTTAAACCCGAATCAGTGAAATACTATCAGAAATAGAAACCTGTTAAACATGAACATTTATGTTGATTAACCACAGAATATATTTTCCTCTGGGTATGTAAAAGAAAATTCAGTACAGGGAGCTAGTTTGAGGAAGAGTATTTCATATTTCAACAAAATATTTACCTGAATTAGCGTCCCTTATCTTTCGTCATCATTTCTTATGTTTACTATCAAGAAATGTCTTTTATCTAACATAAAAATTCTGTCTAGGTATTTGATTAATGTTGTCCAAGGATGAGCTACATGCCACACGTGGTCAGGTCACAGTGGTGGTGGTCAGGTCAGTGGGCGGTGTGTGTGTGTGTGTAGCTCCTGGGTTCATGTTGGCCACAGCCACTCACCGGCCGGTGATCAGGTCAGTGGGCGGTGTGTAGCCCCTGGGTTCATGTTGGCCACAGCCACCCACCGGCCGGTGGTCAGGTCAGTGGGCGGTGTGTAGCCCCTGGGTTTATGTTGGCCACAGCCACCCACCGGCCGGTGGTCAGGTCAGTGGGCGATGTGTGGCCCCTGGGTTCATGTTGGCCACAGCCACCCACCGGCCAGCCGGGCGGTAGTTTATAACTAAGACTGGTAGTTTCACATGCCACTTGGAGTGTCCCTCACTACAGAACTTGAGCAGCTCTTATCCTGAGGTGGAGCAGTTGATCCTCTCCACCAGGCTGGTACACTTGGTCTGCACCAGGTGGCTCCCTCCTGGTCATCCTGAGTGGTTGGTTGCTATGTTGGATGTAATGACCATTGACTTGTGAAGGTCATTAGGCCAACCATCATTTTATCATCTGATAAAACATGAAGCAACGCCAAATATTACATGATCCACCTAAACTATTGAGAATGATGAAGTCTGATATTGTTACGTTACGTCATCCAATCTTGCCACTCACCTGTTACGGTAATCACGACTACATACATAGTGTTGTTACGACTGATATTACTGTATGTACTGTAGTAAAGTACTGTGGTTATGTGTACACCAGACGAGACCATCATTATGATGTGTCACCAACATATATCTATAATACTTCTATAACCAGCATGATCAAGAAGGTTATAACAACATTATCCTTGTGTCACCATCATGTATCTATAATACTTCTATAACCAGCATGATCAAGAAGGTTATAACAACATTATCCTTGTGTCACCAACATGTATCTATAATACTTCTATAACCAGCATGATCAAGAAGGTTATAACAACATTATCCTTGTGTCACCAACATGTATCTATAATACTTCTATAACCAGCATGATCAAGAAGGTTATAACAACATTATCCTTGTGTCACCAACATGTATCTATAATACTTCTATAACCAGCATGATCAAGAAGGTTATAACAACATTATCCTTGTGTCACCAACATGTATCTATAATGCTTCTATAACCAGCATGATCAAGGTTATAACAACATTATCCTTGTGTCACCAACATGTATCTATAATACGTCTATAACCAGCATGATCAAGAAGGTTATAACAACATTATCCTTGTGTCACCAACATGTATCTATAATACTTCTATAACCAGCATGATCAAGAAGGTTATAACAACATTATCCTTGTGTCACCAACATGTATCAGGACATAAGTTTAGGGTTCGACATCTAAATACAAGTGACATTCGTGAAGAACATGAGGACCACTTGAAAGCTGTACATTATTGTGAACATGACCATCATCATCATCCCGGTCCCACACCAGACAACACTCCTCAACCTCCAAACAATGTAAGCCAACCACCTTCTACCACTGTTCAGTCTGTCCCCACACCATCACCCTCACATCACCACCACCCTCACATCACCATCACCCTCACAACACCACCACACACACATCAGTATTCATTAAGACCTCACCTTTAAGAAGTTGCTAAGTTTATCATTTTCCAGGTTCTTCCTTCTCATGTCCTTCTGGTGTCTTCCTGTATATGACACCATGGCAGTTCCAGGCGCCCTTCTCACGACTCCCTGCGGGGTCCACATCGTGAGGGACACAGTTAAGTTGGGCCTGGAGGGTCTACCCTACACTTACGATCATTTACTGAAACTACTGGAGGCCGTACCTCGCTTACGGTCTACCCTACTCAAGTTTTACACCAGTGCGTCCATCAGAAACTCTAGTGTTGCTCCTCCTCCAACTTTGTTAAACCAGTGGACCTAGAAACTGAATAGTACCTGTGTGATTCTGTATGACATAATACAAGACACTGAATCTTCAGTAAATACTAACGCCAGGATCAACACGAAAAAGTAAAGAGAAGCAAAAGAACTTTGCTTAATTTTGTAGGTTCCCTCCAATCATACTAGTTTGGTGATGATGATGAGGAATGATGATAGAAAAGTCCCTTCCAAGGAAGAGCGGGAAAAGAGAGGAAGGGGGGGAAGAGCAAGATTTGTTAGAGGAAGTGAATTTTAGAGGGAGGAAAAGAGCCAGGGCTTAACCCAGCTTGCATAGGAATAATCGAATAAGTAGGGCAGAGACAATAAGTGGAGGGCGAGTTTGTTTTCTTCTATTTGTTTTTTATTGATATTCTTTTCGTAGATTTATTTTTCATTTATTCATTTATCTATTTATTCATTTATTTATTCATTTATCTATTTATCTATTTATTTTTCTTTTTAATAAGGATATAGGAGGAGATGGATCGTATCTCTGGCAGATGGACACTGATTTGACCAAGGGGT
>NC_092293.1:11154847-11221112 GCF_036320965.1 Panulirus ornatus | reverse complement strand
GTCTCTGTATGTGTATGTGTGTGTGTGAGAGCTCATAGAAGTAAAGACAGTATATGATTACAAGGTCAAAAGACGAGACATCACGAGTGTATATCGCTCTCCCGTAATACGCAAATATTACCCCCCCCCCCCCACACACACACACACACACACACACACACAGATCGGCGCCAGGCTGGAGGCGGGGCATCGTGACGTCACAGGCAAGTCCCTCCCCCCGCCAGATCCAAACATGTGTTGTGTCTGGTGATGGCGGTTCAAGATTTCCCACATTTATATTGATCTTTACATTATCATCCACTCCCAAAGTCACCTGGCATTCTTGTGTTTCAACAACAGACGCGATATATGCAACACCAGGCAAACATTGTACCATTATCTGATAGGTTAATTGGTGCACAATCAAGAACCAGTGAATTTCATCGCCGCCATAAGTAAGTAAGGAAGGTGACTTTAATGATGATAAATACGACCTGGTATGGCTGTGTCTACACACTACCGCCATCTGGTCAACATTGTACATACCAACATTTAAACTGTGACATTCAACCACAAGGTTTAAAGTCGCTCATGAAAACGCGAACTTAAAATCCATCCATTCAACTCCGTCATTTATTCAGGAACATTTAGTATTCGAGCGTTATCATTTCAGCTGCGTTATTTGATCAGAGACTTTTAAACTACATTATATAAAGACAAACCTTGAAAGTATGTCATCTAAACGAAAATTTGTGCAAAGCGTCATTGAAACTCAAACTTTTGATCCCGTCAATAACTTTAAAATTCTCTCAAACAACTGCGAACTTTTAAACTCCGTCAAATTGCAGCTGTTTTAGGAAATGTCTCATTTAATTGATAAAAATTATAGTCACTTAATTCAAGGATATCCTTTGAAGTCTGTCTTTATATAATGAACCATCAAACTCCGTCTCTGGAAATAAACATAAGCTTTAGTTCAGTTACTGGAAAGGAAGTTTGTACATTCTATTGAAGTCCATCACTTAACGCGAACTTTTAAATGCTTCCATTTAGCTGGGCCATTCATTCCCTGGCTACCATTCATAATATGGCCTTTTAAACTCTGTGTCTACGATGTTCTGTTCACCGTTGTCCACAGTATCGAGATAGCACCAGGAACATAAGATAATGCTTCATACCCTCACATACATTCCTTACCTGCCATATGTAATGCAACGAAAACACAGCCCACAGTCCACAACCAGGCCCTACAACCCTGTCCGTGGTTTACCCCATTTGATTCATATGTCCTGCTTCAGTTCACTGATAGCAGGTCGTCCTCTGTAAATCACATCGCCCCAGTTCACTTTATCCTATACACGCCTCTCACCCTTCAGCATATTCAGGCCCTGATCACTCAAAATCTTGTTCACTTCCTCCATCCATCTTCAATATGGTCGCCCTAATCTTGTCCCCTACACTTCTGACACATGTATCCTCCTTTAACCTCCCCTCACTCATTCTCTCCAAATGTCTAAACCATTTCAGTACACCTTCTTCAGCTCTGTCAACCATGCTCTATTTATCATCACACATCTCTCTTACCCTATCATTACTTACTGGATCAACCCACGTCACACCACATGTTGTCCTCAGACATTTCATTTTCAACACATTCACTCTATCATCAAATCTTCCTCATACTGTCTCTACCTTCACCGCCGACTGACATCACTGTTCAAACTCAGGAATGTCTATACCATATTCATTGTACCTGAGCCGCGCCCCAGCCAGGTCCTCCTGACTAACTAGAGCCACACACACACACACACAGGCACCAGCTGGACACAATACAGAACACAACACACACAATCCTCCTGGGTCCATCTCACACCACCTACCAAGATGTGCTCATCTGGCTGACCACGTCCACCCCACCAACACCACCAGCTAACCCCCTGCCCCACCCCCGGCACAATGACCTCTCTCTCTCTCTCTCTCTCTCTCTCTCTCTCTCTCTCTCTCTCTCTCTCTCTCTCTCTCTCTCTCTCTCTCTCTCTCTCTCCCTCTCTCTCTCTCTCTCTCTCTCTCTCTCTCTCTCTCTCTCTCTCTCTCTCTCTCTCTCTCTCTCTCTCTCTCTCTCTCTCTCTCTCTCTCTCTCTCTCTCTCTCTCTCTCTCTCTCTCTCTTCTCTCTCTCTCTCTCTCTCTCTCTCTCTCTCTCTCTCTCTCTCTCTCTCTCTCCTCATCCCCCCGCACCGCCGTTCGTCAGTACACTCGACTTGTACCAATCACAGCTGGAACACAGAGATATAAGACCAGTCCTATACCTGTTATTGTGAACGTCATCAACAATCCAGGAACAAGTACACAAGCTAAGCAAGTAAACTGCTGCTCAGTTTTCCACTTATCGACTTAGTTAAGACAAACAAAATATCACCAGGTGTACCACAGTGGTGTGTGCCCGACTGACTCAGTAACATCATTACTGGAACTCCACCAGAGTTTGTGTTGTCGCTTACCCCTCCGGAGCCACAGTCGACCGACCTCACATAAATAGCAATTGATAGTTTGAGGAAAATAATGATTCCTGCCTTAAAGGTCAATAGTGAGGAATGGTCGGTCTTCAAGATTATTGCTCTGATGTTAACAAACATGGCCAAGTGAATCTGGTCATTTGTAGTAGAAACGTTAATTCTATTATGGAAGTGAGCAATGGAAGGAGTGATGCAGATTGATCAGGTGGAGGAAGTAGGTGAGGTAAGGTGTGGTGGTCAGTCACACCATTTACATGTTGGTCACAGGAAGAGTTTAGTAAACACTATCGTCTCTCACAACAATGAACCAGGTTTGTTCTGGAGAAGATAAGACGGAGGGAGAGAGGGAGGCTGCCTAGATGGAAGAGGTCAATTATGGTAAGATTACTGGAATGATTGACATTATTATATTTGATGTAGGAATAATGAGCCTCATAGTTTGCCTGATCTTCGTAACGTTCATCACGATCAGTTTATGTAATAACTCACAATGATATATAATCTCCACATCTCACTCCCTCACTCATACTCTAGTTCTTTAATATAACACCAGTGCAAAACATAATGGCTCACTAACCAAAGATATTAGCGCCGTGTGCCTTAATTACTAATTCATCCTCATTCTTAATAAAAATAACAAGAACATTCATGTATCGAGGCTTCTAATGAATCTAATAGTCTATCAATGATGACATTTATATTCATCTTCCTTCAACCTTCTGAAATGTTAATCTTCTTTCATGTCTGACCTTAAAATCAGTCCAGGTTTTGCCACACTAAAACATTAAATTCATCAACTTGTTATTTTCAACTACTTTCCCATTCCAACTGAGTGGAGCAAGACAACCCTTTTATATTGAAGGATAAGTTATGAAGGTTCACTTCTCTACTCTCGTCCCAAGCCTCTCTCTCCTGTCCTGCCTGACTCTCGTCCCAAGCCTCTCTCTCCTGTCCTGCCTGACTCTCGTCCCAAGCCTCTCTCTCCTGTCCTGCCTGACTCTCGTCCCAAGCCTCTCTCTCCTGTCCTGCCTGACTCTCGTCCCAAGCCTCCTCCGCCTGTCCTTCCTTTTTCACATAAAGTCTCTCTCTTCCAAATCCTCACTTTCCTCACAAACCTATCTCATGTTCAGACTCCCTCATCCTAAGCCTCTCTCTCTGGTACAACCCAACCCTCATCCTAAGCCTCTCTCTCTGGTACAACCCAACCCTCATCCCAAGCCTCTCTCTCCTTCAAAGCCTCACTCTCCGGCCAAGCCTCTCTCTCATTCCCAGCCTATCTCATACAAGCCTCTCTTTCCTTCAAAGCCTCACTCTCCGGCCAAACATCTTGTGTTCAGCCTGTCTCATCCCGAGACTTTCTCTCCTACAAAGCCCCACTCTCATCTAAGGCCTCCCTCTCCCTCCCTCCGCACCAGAGGTATTTAAACATTTTCAGTGTTGCAGGTCCACATGAATTTGGGGAAGAATTAGAGAAATTATGGAACTCTTTATAATGTGTCCCATTTTCACAATGTTGCTTCAAATCTTACAGTTGCAGGTGCCGGGCTACCACAATAACCGCCACCTGATTGCCACTCTCCTGGAGGAGGAGGAAGAAGCCGATGTTGTGATAGTAAACATCACATGATGTATCACTAATGGTCATAAGATCAAACATTATGGCTACACATCCCGACAATCACCAGACTGTGTGTGGCACAGCACGAAGGACGAAGTCGCCCGCCAGTCTTGTACGAAGCACAATACAATATCTCACTACTTCCTGCCGCTTTCAATACTTTCTATCAGTCAAGACACTCACACTACGTACGTACGGACATCGTTCTATTATCCTTTGTACATCTTCACTACTGGCATTTTGGACCTTATCTGAATGAGTCAGATCAAATGGTTATCAAGGAAACAGAATACATAACACTTGTCCACTGTCTTTTTTCTTTCATACTTTATTTTTCATATTTGTTTGCCATTTCCCGCAAGAACAAGGTAGCGTCAGGAATAAGTGGATGAATCCTAGAGGGAAACTTAGTTGGGCTCCTTCCTCTATTCCTTCATTTGAAAAGTAATACAGAAGGGGAAGATTTCCAACCCCCCCAGTTCCCAACCCTCAGTCGCCTTCCACGATATGCAGAAGATACGTATGCAGACAAATAGACAGACAGACAGACAGACAGACAGACAGACAGACAGACACACACACACACACACACACACACACACACACACACACACACACACACACACACACACACACACACACACGGAGTAGCGCCGAGAATGGATAAAGGCAAGCAAGGTGAGAATATGTACATGTGTATATATATTCCTATGAGTCCACATGGAAAATGAAACACGATAAGATACCCAAGTGCACTTTCGTGTAATAATCACATCATCAGGGGAGACACAAGAGAGAAATATAACAGTCATTTGATATACATCAAAGAGACGTAGCTAGGACGCCATATGGTAAACATGTGATTGTCCAAGACAGACAACGAGTGTATCATAAACTTATCATTTTGCAAATTCTATCAACAATAAAGTTATCTAGTTTGTATAGACCATCACTAATTTTTTTTTTTTTTTTTTTTATACTTTGTCGCTGTCTCCCGCGTTTGCGAGGTAGCGCAAGGAAACAGACGAAAGAAATGGCCCAACCCCCCCCCCCCCCCATACACATGTACATACACACGTCCACACACGCAAATATACATACCTACACAGCTTTCCATGGTTTACCCCAGACGCTTCACATGCCTTGCTTCAATCCACTGACAGCACGTCAACCCCTGTATACCACATGACTCCAATTCACTCTATTTCTTGCCCTCCTTTCACCCTCCTGCATGTTCAGGCCCCGATCACACAAAATCTTTTTCACTCCATCTTTCCACCTCCAATTTGGTCTCCCTCTTCTCCTCGTTCCCTCCACCTCCGACACATATATCCTCTTGGTCAATCTCTCCTCACTCATTCTCTCCATGTGCCCAAACCATTTCAAAACACCCTCTTCTGCTCTCTCGACCACGCTCTTTTTATTTCCACACATCTCTCTTACCCTTACGTTACTTACTCGATCAAACCACCTCACACCACACATTGTCCTCAAACATCTCATTTCCAGCACATCCATCCTCCTGCGCACATCTCTATCCATAGCCCACGCCTCGCAACCATACAGCATTGTTGGAACCACTATTCCCTCAAACATGCCCATTTTTGCTTTCCGAGATAATGTTCTCGACTTCCACACATTTTTCAAGGCTCCCAAAATTTTCGCCCCCTCGAATACCTTTCGCGTTACATTAGTGAGCAACGGAATGTAGACCGGTCAAATATCATCACCCTCACATAACAAGCAGATAACATTTTACAGAATCTAATTGTAGAGCACAGAGGTATATGCAAATGAATATAGTGCATAGGAATGTGCACTTTCACAAAACATACAGTCTTCCAATAGCCAGTCTCCAACTTGCGACGCCTGCGTGGCAGGGGAGAGCGCTACCACTAGGCTATGATCACCCATAACAGGGAAATCACTATTCGAATACTGAGTAATCGAATACCTTTCGTCTCACGTTTGGAGCAACTGGGCTTAGACTGGTCAAATCCTATCAGACTCACGCAAACAGCAGATAGTATATTACGGAACCTAATTGTACCACACGGAGGTATATGAATACGAACATACTGCATATGAACGCAGTCTTTCATAGAACATAGAAACCTACAACAAGCACTAACTGCAAGGCTATGATCACCCCTAATTGAAATGACTATTCGAATGGTAAGTAGTCGAATACCCTTCCCTTCACGTTGGTGAGCAACGGGGCCTAGACCGACCAATTCCCATATGTCTCAAACAACAAAGCAGGTAGCATTTTAGAGAACCTAACTTTACAATACGGAGTTATATGAATACGAATATAGTACATAGAACATACAATCAGACTCGATCCTGGGACGCCAGCTTGGCAGGCGGGAGCGTTACTGCTACGCTATGATCACCCCTAATGGGGAAATTACTACTTGAATACTGATTAATCGAATACCCTTCGTCTCACGCTAGTAAGCCACGGGGTCGAAACCGATCAAATCCCATCAGGATCAAGCAACAAAGTAGATACCATTTTACAGAACCTAAATGTACAACACAGAGTTATATGGATACGAATATAGTGCATATGAACGCGCACTTTCATAAAACATAGAAACCTCCGACAACCATGGTACTGACGACCATGACGGTGTTGATGATGGTACTGACGACCATGATGGTGTTGATGATGGTACTGACGACCATGATGGTGTTGATGATGGTACTGACGACCATGATGGTGTTGATGATGGTACTGACGACCATGATGGTGTTGATGATGGTACTGACGACCATGATGGTGTTCATGATGGTACTGACGACCATGATGGTGTTGATGATGGTACTGACGACCATGATGGTGTTGATGATGGTACTGACGACCATGATGGTGTTCATGATGGTACTGACGACCATGATGGTGTTGATGATGGTACTGACGACCATGATGGTGTTGATGATGGTACTGACGACCATGATGGTGTTGATGATGGTACTGACGACCATGATGGTGTTGATGATGGTACTGACGACCATGATGGTGTTGATGATGGTACTGACGACCATGATGGTGTTGATGATGGTACTGACGACCATGATGGTGTTGATGATGGTACTGACGACCATGATGGTGTTGATGATGGTACTGACGACCATGATGGTGTTGATGATGGTACTGACGACCATGATGGTGTTGATGATGGTACTGACGACCATGATGGTGTTGATGATGGTACTGACGACCATGATGGTGTTGATGATGGTACTGACGACCATGATGGTGTTGATGATGGTACTGACGACCATGATGGTGTTGATGATGGTACTGACGACCATGATGGTGTTATGATGGTACTGACGACCATGATGGTGTTGATGATGGTACTGACGACCATGATGGTGTTGATGATGGTACTGACGACCATGATGGTGTTGATGATGGTACTGACGACCATGATGGTGTTGATGATGGTACTGACGACCATGATGGTGTTGATGATGGTACTGACGACCATGATGGTGTTGATGATGGTACTGACGACCATGATGGTGTTGATGATGGTACTGACGACCATGATGGTGTTGATGATGGTACTGACGACCATGATGGTGTTGATGATGGTACTGACGACCATGATGGTGTTGATGATGGTACTGACGACCATGATGGTGTTGATGATGGTACTGACGACCATGATGGTGTTGATGATGGTACTGACGACCATGATGGTGTTGATGATGGTACTGACGACCATGATGGTGTTGATGATGGTACTGACGACCATGATGGTGTTGATGATGGTACTGACGACCATGATGGTGTTGATGATGGTACTGACGACCATGATGGTGTTGATGATGGTACTGACGACCATGATGGTGTTGATGATGGTACTGACGACCATGATGGTGTTGATGATGGTACTGACGACCATGATGGTGTTGATGATGGTACTGACGACCATGATGGTGTTGATGATGGTACTGACGACCATGATGGTGTTGATGATGGTACTGACGACCATGATGGTGTTGATGATGGTACTGACGACCATGATGGTGTTGATGATGGTACTGACGACCATGATGGTGTTGATGATGGTACTGACGACCATGATGGTGTTGATGATGGTACTGACGACCATGATGGTGTTGATGATGGTACTGACGACCATGATGGTGGTAATGATGGTACTGACGACCATGATGGTGTTGATGATGGTACTGACGACCATGATGGTGTTGATGATGGTACTGACGACCATGATGGTGTTGATGATGGTACTGACGACCATGATGGTGTTGATGATGGTACTGACGACCATGATGGTGTTGATGATGGTACTGACGACCATGATGGTGTTGATGATGGTACTGACGACCATGATGGTGTTGATGATGGTACTGACGACCATGATGGTGTTGATGATGGTACTGACGACCATGATGGTGTTGATGATGGTACTGACGACCATGATGGTGTTGATGATGGTACTGACGACCATGATGGTGTTGATGATGGTACTGACGACCATGATGGTGGTAATGATGGTACTGACGACCATGATGGTGTTGATGATGGTACTGACGACCATGATGGTGTTAATGATGGTACTGACGACCATGATGGTGTTGATGATGGTACTGACGACCATGATGGTGTTGATGATGGTACTGACGACCATGATGGTGTTGATGATGGTACTGACGACCATGATGGTGTTGATGATGGTACTGACGACCATGATGGTGTTGATGATGGTACTGACGACCATGATGGTGGTAATGATGGTACTGACGACCATGATGGTGTTGATGATGGTACTGACGACCATGATGGTGTTGATGATGGTACTGACGACCATGATGGTGTTGATGATGGTACTGACGACCATGATGGTGTTGATGATGGTACTGACGACCATGATGGTGTTGATGATGGTACTGACGACCATGATGGTGTTGATGATGGTACTGACGACCATGATGGTGTTGATGATGGTACTGACGACCATGATGGTGTTGATGATGGTACTGACGACCATGATGGTGTTGATGATGGTACTGACGACCATGATGGTGTTGATGATGGTACTGACGACCATGATGGTGTTGATGATGGTACTGACGACCATGATGGTGTTGATGATGGTACTGACGACCATGATGGTGTTGATGATGGTACTGACGACCATGATGGTGTTGATGATGGTACTGACGACCATGATGGTGTTGATGATGGTACTGACGACCATGATGGTGTTGATGATGGTACTGACGACCATGATGGTGTTGATGATGGTACTGACGACCATGATGGTGTTGATGATGGTACTGACGACCATGATGGTGTTGATGATGGTACTGACGACCATGATGGTGTTGATGATGGTACTGACGACCATGATGGTGTTGATGATGGTACTGACGACCATGATGGTGTTGATGATGGTACTGACGACCATGATGGTGTTGATGATGGTACTGACGACCATGATGGTGTTGATGATGGTACTGACGACCATGATGGTGTTGATGATGGTACTGACGACCATGATGGTGTTGATGATGGTACTGACGACCATGATGGTGTTGATGATGGTACTGACGACCATGATGGTGTTGATGATGGTACTGACGACCATGATGGTGTTGATGATGGTACTGACGACCATGATGGTGTTGATGATGGTACTGACGACCATGATGGTGTTGATGATGGTACTGACGACCATGATGGTGTTGATGATGGTACTGACGACCATGATGGTGTTGATGATGGTACTGACGACCATGATGGTGTTGATGATGGTACTGACGACCATGATGGTGTTGATGATGGTACTGACGACCATGATGGTGTTGATGATGGTACTGACGACCATGATGGTGTTGATGATGGTACTGACGACCATGATGGTGTTGATGATGGTACTGACGACCATGATGGTGTTGATGATGGTACTGACGACCATGATGGTGTTGATGATGGTACTGACGACCATGATGGTGTTGATGATGGTACTGACGACCATGATGGTGTTGATGATGGTACTGACGACCATGATGGTGTTGATGATGGTACTGACGACCATGATGGTGTTGATGATGGTACTGACGACCATGATGGTGTTGATGATGGTACTGACGACCATGATGGTGTTGATGATGGTACTGACGACCATGATGGTGTTGATGATGGTACTGACGACCATGATGGTGTTGATGATGGTACTGACGACCATGATGGTGTTGATGATGGTACTGACGACCATGATGGTGTTGATGATGGTACTGACGACCATGATGGTGTTGATGATGGTACTGACGACCATGATGGTGTTGATGATGGTACTGACGACCATGATGGTGTTGATGATGGTACTGACGACCATGATGGTGTTGATGATGGTACTGACGACCATGATGGTGTTGATGATGGTACTGACGACCATGATGGTGTTGATGATGGTACTGACGACCATGATGGTGTTGATGATGGTACTGACGACCATGATGGTGGTTATGATGGTACTGACGACCATGATGGTGTTGATGATGGTACTGACGACCATGATGGTGTTGATGATGGTACTGACGACCATGATGGTGTTGATGATGGTACTGACGACCATGATGGTGTTGATGATGGTACTGACGACCATGATGGTGTTGATGATGGTACTGACGACCATGATGGTGTTGATGATGGTACTGACGACCATGATGGTGTTGATGATGGTACTGACGACCATGATGGTGTTGATGATGGTACTGACGACCATGATGGTGTTGATGATGGTACTGACGACCATGATGGTGTTGATGATGGTACTGACGACCATGATGGTGTTGATGATGGTACTGACGACCATGATGGTGTTGATGATGGTACTGACGACCATGATGGTGTTGATGATGGTACTGAGTCCATGATGGTGTTGATGATGGTACAGACGACCATGATGGTGTTGATGATGGTACTGACGACCATGATGGTGTTGATGATGGTGGTAATGATGGTACTGACGACCATGATGGTGTTGATGATGGTACTGACGACCATGATGGTGGTAATGATGGTACTGACGACCATGATGGTGTTGATGATGGTACTGACGACCATGATGGTGTTGATGATGGTACTGACGACCATGATGTGGTATTCAGCAGAAATAAGTCTTTTTATATTAAAGAACATTACTTCCATTATATAAGAATGAGATAAACTGAAGGTTTCGTGTCTTAATGTACCTGGACCATAGACGTTTTAGGTCTTGCATCAAGAGTATCAACATCAATATCATCCTGTTTAATTATTTCTTGAACGATGTCCACAGCTCTCTCATCAGATTGGGTACCCATATGATCGTCAAATAAATTAAGGTTGTATTCCTTTTCGATGTCAGGGTGTTTGGCAGTATAATCCATAAATGCCAAACATTAATATGTGCACGAATCTACTGACTTTCCCTGTAGGCAGTAATGCTGGAAGTAACCACCAGCTGGTCTTCCAGACCTTAGTACAGCTTCCTGGATACCTTGAGGATAGCTCACTCATGCAGGATCGAAAACAATATGTATTTTTAAAATCTATTGTACAGTAAGATTATCATTATCCCTTAGTACAAAAAAATAGTATTTCTTTACAATGTTGGAGGAGTAAACTGGACACTCCCTTCAGTAGTGAGATTCAACAATGAATCGCAGTTTGGTGATGACGGTGTCGAGAGAAGGCCGGGCTCTGGGACTGTCGTCTTGGATTTCGGCTTGAAGCATGATAAGCTCCCATATGACCTCATCGTCGGACACCTTCTTCGTTACGGTGCCTATAACCTCTCCAAATGAGTAGACGTCGCAGGCTGGGGTCAATGGCACTCCTTCATACAACTCGGGTGCATACCAAGGTCGTCTCCCACTCTTGCCCGAGAAGATGAGGATTTTGCCTATTTCTGTGGCTAACCCATAGTCAATAATGTGGATGTCGATATCTTCGGAAACTTCGACTGTTATATTGTTTGTTTTGAGGTCAGTGTGCACGAAGCCGTGATCGTGGATTTCTTGTAGTCTGGAGGCCACGGTAATGAGAGACTCGATGAGTTCTCGCTGCGTGCAGCTGTTGATGTAGGTGTCGTAAATCTCTCCAGTGTAGGACATGAAGACCCTGGCAGGCTCCAGACTCAAGCCATATATATCAGGGGCTCCTCCAGCGCCTGCTAGTTCACGCTGGATCCTGACTTCACTCAGCAATTCGGGAATGTTTTCCAATTTTAGGAGAGTCTTCATGACAACCACTTGGTCATTGATTTTGACCAGTTCTACTCTTCCGTTGCCACCAATCCCAAGCAACTGTAGGTAGTGGATATCATTGTCGTCGGGTTGTACGAGGAGGTCATGTTCATCGTCTTGGAGAAGGTGTACGAAGCTCTCACGTGAAGTAGTGGAGACGACGATAAAGTCACTGTGGCCAGAGGAAGAAGATGAGGTGTTACCTGCTTCTGCAGATGAAGAAGGAGGCGCGTGTACCCGTTCTTCATGCCCAGGAGGGTGAGAGGTAATGTGTGTGTGAAGCTCCTGAAGACAGGTGCCGGAGTCGTTCACGTACACCTTGTCTGCTCCAGCCCGTACCAAGAGCTGGTCTTGGTCCTGACGAATAAGGGATTGTGAATACGAGATCATTTCGCTGATATTGTTACAAGATCATTCAACACTTTAC
The DNA here is from genome assembly GCF_036320965.1 of Panulirus ornatus. Classification (NCBI taxonomy): domain Eukaryota; kingdom Metazoa; phylum Arthropoda; class Malacostraca; order Decapoda; family Palinuridae; genus Panulirus; species Panulirus ornatus. The sequence continues at coordinate 11,208,300 of NC_092293.1, read as the reverse complement.
GAAGTAAACTTTCATAGCCTTGTAGCTTTAGAATATAGTGAAGCATCTTCAAATATAGTAAATATAGTTAAGTCTGTTTTTCCAAGAACTAGATTTTACCGGATAAGGAGTTGATAAAACTGGATTATACCGAATGAGAATAAAAGTTACATTAGAATGGACAAGGAAAAAAAGAAAAAAAATTCATACATAACCTTTAAAGGTCAGGTTCGAGTGTACCTTTATCAAACTATGGCGTTTGGCCTGACCGATAAAGATCAGTGTAGAGAAGATGTAGATCTAGTGAAGAGAAAGATATTAGTGAAGATGAAGGGGGCTATTTTAATAGTGTAGAGACGATGAGGGTGTAGTGAAGATAAAATGTGTAGCGAAGATGAAGGGGGCAAGTGTAAGTGAAAGTTTTGAGACGATGATGGTGTAGCGAAGATGAAGTGTAGTGAAGATCACGGTCGTCGGCTATTGTAGGTGAGACTGTACTAAATATGTGGGTGTAGTGAACATAAATTGTTGATCGAAGATGAAGGGGGGCTATTGTGTGAGTGTAGAGATGAGGATGTAGTGAAGATAAAATGTAGTGAAAAGAACAGAGGCATGTGCAGGTGAGAGTTTAGAGACAATGAGGGTGTAGTTAAGATAAATCGTGTTGTGAAAAGGACGGAGGAAAGTGTAGGTGAGTATAGGGTGTACCGAAAGGAAAGATACAGAGATGGCCTTGTGCACACCCTCTGGCATCACCCGGTCGTAGGTTAAGGGGTATTGAGTGTGTAGCGAAGGTGAGGAACCAATGAAAATATGGAGTGGAAGTGAAGAAGAATGGGTCGTGCCATTGGCTTTGTTCCGACTTGATCTATTTGAAAGATGAAGGCACAGATGGACACATTCCTTCATGAGACAGAATTTGGGGCCTTTTATGATCCAAGGAGAGTGTGTATATGCGTGTGTGTGTGTGTGTGTGTGTGTGTGTGTGTGTGTGTGTGTGTGTGTGTTGATATGTACATTTATGTTGTGCCATGTTAGCATTCTTGACTGTGTTGCTTTGTGACGTGTTACTATCCCGGCTGTGTTGTACTGTAGCGGTGCTGGAACATATGCTATCTAACTTCCCAAGGTGTAGTGTATTGAGTTAGTGTTCCAAGATCTCTTGTGCTAACATAATGTGTCTATGTCCCTTGTGTTTCTAGTGTCCTTAGGTGAGTTGTGTCAGAGTCCACGGCTGGATCACATTATACTAGTATCGTCAGCTGTGCGTTTGTTGTCTTCTGTGTGATGTTCACATCCCTCTTTGTGTTATGTTCTGTTAGTGTCTCCAACTGTTTTATATGTCGTCAGTATTCTCTGTTGTGTTGGGTTATGCTTAATTCCCCGGATGTCTTAGTTTAACGTTGTGTTTCTAGCTGTGTAGTGTTGGTCTATCTGACTGCATTATATTGAAAGTATTTTCTATTGTATTGAGCGTCACTAATATGTTGTGTAGCGTAGGTGCCTCCAGTTATGTTGTATTCTTTAAAATTGGATGTGGTGTACTACATTAGTCCCCCGCTATGCTATGTTGTATTGTGTGTCTTCATTAAGGGGATTTCAATTTTGTTTTGTAGTATGATGCCCTGCTATGCTCTCTTGAGCATGGTTAGTGGCGTCCCACCATGTTGTGTTCGTACTGCCTAATGTGTTATTTGTGCTGTTTATTGTTGTCACCATTAGTGTGTAACACACACACACACACACACACACACACACACACACACACACACATACACACACACACTATACATATATATATATATATATATATATATATATATATATATATATATATATATATATACATATATGGGGATAGGGGAGAAAGAATACTTTCCACGTATTCCCTGCGTGTCATAGAAGGCGACTAAAAGGGAAGGGGGCGGGGGGCTGGAAATCCTCTCCTCTCGTTTTATTTCTTTTAATTTTCCAAAAGAAGGAACAGAGAACAGGTCCAGGTGAGGATATTCCCTCAAAGGCCCAGTCCTCTGTTCTTAACGCTACCTCGCTATCGCGGGAAATGGCAAATAGTATGAATATATATATATATATATATATATATATATATATATATATATATATATATATATATATATATATATATATATATATATATATATATATATATATATATACATACATAATGTACGTGAGAAATACTTAGAAAAGCAAATGGATTTGTATGTAGCATTTATGGATCTGGAGAAGGCATATGATAGAGTTGATAGAGATGCTCTGTGGAAGGTAGTAAGAATATATGGTGTGGGAGGCAAGTTGTTAGAAGCAGTGAAAAGTTTTTATCGAGGATGTAAGGCATGTGTACGTGTAGGAAGAGAGGAAAGTGATTGGTTCTCAGTGAATGTAGGTTTGCGGCAGGGGTGTGTGATGTCTCCTATGGATGGGGTTGTTAGGGAGGTGAATGCAAGAGTTTTGGAAAGAGGGGCAAGTATGAAGTCTGTTGTGGATGAGAGAGCTTGGGAAGTGAGTCAGTTGTTGTTCGCTGATGAGAAACTGCAGAAGCTGGTGACTGAGTTTGGTAAAGTGTGTGAAAGAAGAAAGTTAAGAGTAAATGTGAATAAGAGCAAGGTTATTAGGTACAGTAGGGTTGAGGGTCAAGTCAATTGGGAGGTAAGTTTGAATGGAGAAAAACTGGAGGAAGTAAAGTGTTTTAGATATCTGGGAGTGGATCTGGCAGCGGATGGAACCATGGAAGCGGAAGTGGATCATAGGGTGGGGGAGGGGGCGAAAATCCTGGGAGCCTTGAAGAATGTAAGTCGAGAACATTATCTCGGAAAGCAAAAATGGGTATGTTTGAAGGAATAGTGGTTCCAACAATTTTGTATGGTTGCGAGGCGTGGGCTATGGACAGAGTTGTGCGCAGGAGGGTGGATGTGCTGGAAATGAGATATTTGAGGACAATATGTGGTGTGAGGTGGTTTGATCGAGTAAGTAACGTAAGGGTAAGAGAGATGTGTGGAAATAAAAAGAGCGTTGTTGAGAGAGCAGAAGAGGGTGTTTTAAAATGGTTTGGGCACATGGAGAGAATGAGTGAGGAAAGATTGACCAAGAGGATATATGTGTCGGAGGTGGAGGGAACGAGGAGAAGTGGGAGACCAAATTGGAGGTGGAAAGATGGAGTGAAAAAGATTTTGTGTGATCGGGGCCTGAACATGCAGGAGGGTGAAAGGAGGGCAAGGAATAGAGTGAACTGGATCGATGTGGTATACCGGGGTTGACGTGCTGTCAGTGGATTGAATCAGGGCATGTGAAGCGTCAGGGGTAAACCATGGAAAGCTGTGTAGGTATGTATATTTGCGTGTGTGGACGTATGTATATACATGTGTATGGGGGTGGGTTGGGCCCTTTCTTTCGTCTGTTTCCTTGCGCTACCTCGCAAACGCGGGAGACAGCGACAAAGCAAAAAAAAAGAAAAAAAAGAAAAAAAAAATAGACTGGTTATCTAGAAATTCCTCTTGTATCAGGCTACAGACTAGCTGTTAAATTACATGAAAGGTCTAATGCATTTTGTCCGTACAGGTGACGAGTGTCGCTTCAATGTCTTAAAATGTGCCACATTTCCAGTCGTATTCAATCTCACTTTTTTCTTTCGTTTACAAAGATACTTTTAGAAAACGGAGCCACCACAACACGTAATGAACAGCCGAGATTAACAACACGTCATCAACAGCCCAGATGATGAACAACACGTAATGAACAGCTGGGATGATGAACAACACGTAATGAACAACTGAGACGATGAGCAACACGAAATGAACAACTGAGATGATGACCAAAACGTAATGAGCAGCTGATATGATGAACAGCACGTGATGAACAGCTGAGATGATGAACAACACATAATGATCAACTGAGATGATGACCAAAACGTAATGAACAGCTGATATGATGAACAGCACGTGATGAACCGTTGAGATGATAAGCAACACGTAATGAACAACATGATGAACTACACGTAATGAACAGCTGAGATGATGAACGACAAGTAATAAGCAGCCGAGATGATGAATAACACGTATTGAACAGCTGAGACGATAAACAACACGTAATGAACAGCTGAGATGATGAACAACACGCAATGAGCAGCTGAGATGAAGAACAACACGTAATGAACAGCTGATATGACGAACAACATGTAATAAACCGCTGAGATGATGAACAGCACGTAATAACAGCTGAGACATGAACAGCTGAGATGATGAACAACACTTAATGAACAGCTGAGATGATGAACAACAGTAATGAACAGCTGAGATGATGAGCAACAGGTAATGAACAGGTGAGATGATGAACAACACTTTATGAACAGCTGAGATGATGAGCAAACGTAATAAGCAGCTGAGATGATGAGCAACACGTAATAAACAGCTGAGATGATGAACAACACGTAATGAACAGCTGAGATGATGAACAACATGTAATGAACAACTGAAAGGATGAACACGTAATGAACAGCTGCAATGATGAACAACACGTAATGAACAGCTGAGACGATGAACAACACGTAATGAACAGCTGAGATGATGAACAACACGTACTGAACAACTGAGATGATGAACAAAACGTAATGAGGAACTGAGATGATGAATAACGCGTAATGAATAGCTGGGATGATGAACAACACGTAATGAACAGCTGAGATGATGAACAACACGTAATCAGCAGCCGAGATGATGAACGACACGTAATGAACAGCTGGATTGATGAACAACACATAATGAACAGCTGAGATGATGAACAACACGTAATGAACAGCAGAGATAATGAACAACACGTAATGAGCAGCTGAGATGATGAACAACACGTAATGAAAAACTGAGATGATGAACAAAACGTAATGAGCAACTGAGACGATGAATAACGCGTAATGAACAGCTGAGATAATGAACAACACGTAATGAACAGCTGAGATGATGAACAACACGTAATCAGCAACCAAGATGATGAACAACACGTAATGAACAGCTGGGATGATGAACAACACATAATGAACAGCTGAGATGATGAACAACACGTAATGAACGGCAGAGATAATGAACAACACGTAATGAAAAGCTGGGATGATGACCAAAACGTAATGAACAGATAAGATGATGAACAACACGTAATGAACAGCTGCGATGAGGAACAACATGTAATGAACTACTGAAAGGATGAAGAACAGGTAATGAACAGCTGAGATGATGAACAACACGTAATGAAGAGCTGAGATGATGAACAACATGTAATAAACAGCTGAAAGGATGAACAACACGTAATGAACAGCTGAGATGATAAACAACACGTAATGAACAGCTGAAATGATGAACAACACGTAATGGATAGCTGAGATGATGAACAACACGTAATGAACAGCGGAGATGATGAACAGCTGAGATGATGAACAACATGTAATGAACAGCTAAAAAGATGAACAACACGAACAGGTAAATTGATGAACAGCACGTAATGAACAGCTGAGATAATGAACAACACGTAATGATCAGCTGAAATGATGAACAACACGTAATGGATAGCTGAGATAACGACAACACGTAATGAACAGCTGAGATGATGAACAACATGTAATTAGCAGCTGAGATGATGAATAACACGTAATGAACAGCTGAGATGATGAACAACACGTAATGAACAGATGAAATGATGATTAACACGTAAAGGATAACTGAGGTGATGAACAACGCGTATTTAACAGCTGAGGTGATGAACAACACGTAATGAACAGCTTAGATGATGAACAACACGTAATGAACAGCCGAGACGATGAACAACACGTGATGAACAGCTGAGATGATGAACAACATGTAAAGAACAACTGAAAGGATGAACAACACGTTATGAACAGCTAAATTGATGAACAACACGTAATGAACTGCTGAGATGATGAACAACACGTAATAAACAGCTGAGATGATGAACAACACGTAATGAACAGCTGAGATGATGAACAACACTTAATGAACAACTGAGATGATGACAAAAACGTAATGAGCAGCTGAGATGATGAACAACATGTAATGAGCAGCTGAGATAATGAACAACACGTAATGAACAGCTGAGATGATGAACAACACGTAATGAACAGCTGAGATGATGAACAACATGTAAGGAACTGCTGAGATGATGAAGAACATGTAATGAACAGCTGAAAGGAAGAACAACACGTAATGAACAGCTAATATAATGAACAACACGTAATGAACAACTGACATGATAAACAACACGTAATGAACAGCTGAGATGATGAACAACATGTAATGAACAGCTGAAATGATGAACAACACGTAAAGGATAGCTGAGATGATGAACAACACATAATGAACAGCTGAGGTGATGAACAACCTGCTTTGTATTACACAAGCTCTGTTACCTCTGTTATTATCAGTATACTGTATGATTTATGATATACCTGTTTTGTTTTACACAAACGTTGTTACCTATGTTACTATCAGTATACTGTATGTCGTGTCATACCTTCTTTGTGTTACACAAACGTTGTTACCTATGTTACTATCAGTATACTGTATGATTTATGTTATACCTGCTTTGTATTACACAAACGTTGTTATCTATTTTACTATCAGTATACTGTATGTTGTGTTATACCTGCTTTTTGTTACACAAACGTTGTTATCTATGTTACTATCAGTATACTGTATGTCGTGTTATACCTGCTTTGTGTTACACAAACGTTGTTATCTATGTTACTATCAGTATCGCTTAGTATACTGTAATTAATGTATCCTAGACCCACCTCTGAAGGGAGTGTACCCTTAGGGTGCCTGAGCCCGCTCGCCTTCCCCCGTCACTCTCCTATGTTGATGTATTTTACCCACTGTGCGCTCTATACTGGCCTCCACCTACACCTAGATATGTATGTACACTTCACCCATACAATCACTGACATGCGTTTTCTATGGATATCCAGACAATAATCTTTCTTTTAATAAAAGAAATAACATTTATTGAATTGTAACAAACTTACCTCAATCGTCAACTTTATCAACGACACGAGCAGGTTTCTCAACTAATTGGATTATGGAAATATCAAGCAAATCTACGTGGATCCGCACCCGAAGCTGGTGGAAAGAGACATTCGCCCCCACCTTGCACTTAAGTCTTTTACGACAGAATCTTGTTCATCACAAATTTCTGCAAACTGATCATAAAATATGTCGCCTTTCTCTGCTGTTTACCCTACTGTTATTTTCTTACGAAGCTCATCTTTAATTTATGCAAAATGAAATCGACATTCCCATCGGGTACATTTTATTCATCACAAGATTAAGATGATCTTTAACAAAGGCCAAACATTACCGCCTACATTATTTACCATGTTTTTATTAAAAATTATACCCTGGAATTGCGTATTAGACAAAGAAGTCTATTTTATATCAAACCAAGATTCAGAAATAACAATCACATAATATCTTCTACAGATGCTTTCTCAGACTCTGACATTTAGTTACGTAGCCTCCGAACATTAACAATACTTTATGTCATGAACCAATGACAGTAAAACAATGCACAGTTCAATATTAGTATTAGGTGCAGCGACAAGTGTAACACTGCAAACTGTTGCCACTCGTTACCACCACACATAAGTATTAAGGTTTTCTACACAGTCTAATGGCAATAAACAGACAACTTACCTACAGTCAGCTTATTTTAGGGAAAAGTCACTTTCCTTCAGGAGTTTCGTCACATTTGCTTGCAGCCAGTAACCTGAGCTCTCCTGGCTTAATGTTGAGGCTCTACATGTACTGTACTGTACGTCTGTACTTACCACCATGTATAGTAAATTTTCTATGAAAATAACATGTGTGCTGCTGTTGCTTTCATATGGAGATGCAAGTGACATGACATACACTACTGATCAGGCAAGTAAAAAAAAAGAAAAGATTGATTAAAAGGTAATTTATTTCTTTGATAACATATTACTAATACAATAAACACGGTAAATCAATACTTTTTAAAAAAATTATTGATATTTCTATAGTGAGAATTTTTACAAATCAAGTAATCTCTTGCACGGTTTACTTAGGCCATAATGATTAGATATGATCAAAAGGTTGTGGACATAAAGTTACATAAGTCGCAGACACCCACCAGAGATGATCATATGTGAGCAAGAGCGTGACACCTGTGTTACTATAAACCAGACCTGGGAGTGAGGCAGTGTGCCTCCCACACACTAGACCAGGCACTGGGCTGCTGTATTATACATTCATCATGGATGGTACAAGATAATGAATTTCCCATAAGCCAAGCATAATGTCCTCAAACATCAAGACTGGCAACGTGTCTCTGTAGACCAGACCTGCAGAGAAGCTTGGCGATTGTGTCACTACACAACAGGCTTAGCACTGTGGTACTGTGTCACTAGACACTGCACCTGGCACAAGGGTCCTGTGGCACCACACACACTAAATCTGTGGTAGTGTCTCACCACACACCACACCTGTCACGAGGGTCCTGTACCACCATACCACACCTACACTAACACTGGGGTACTGATGTCACCAGACACCTGACCGTAGTGAAGGAAGGTCTTGTAGGTCGGCATTGAGGGTGAGTAGTGTACGTAGGTGGTGAAGGAAGGTAGTGTTGGCACTTGAGCGCTGTACCACCACACCTACACTGACACTGGGGTACTGTCACCAGACACCCACACAGCACTAGGACGGTGTAACACCACACCTACACTGACACTGGGGCGCTGTCTCACCACACACCACATCTGACACTAAGACATTTTATCTCACACTCATCAGTATTGCACTGGCACTGAGGTACTCTGTTCCTCACATACCAAACCTGGCAGGTAGTACCACACACCGCAAGCTTGTACCGGGATGAGGATACTGTGATAAGAGTTCCGTATCTCTGCTTGGGTATGGCGTTCCTTCACACATCACATCTCACACATAGGTAGTGTGTCCCTCACACACCAGACGTAGCACTGGGGAACTGTTCCTGCACACCACACCTGGAGCTGGGATCCTGTTTTCCCACATCCTGAACAATAATGAACATAACTCTCAGCACTGGTAGGCTTCCTGTAGATCTTAAAGAATAACTAATCAAAATACCTAATTATCACCACATTAAGGAAAGGTGATTTGCCTTTGTGTTTCCATTTAGTCTTAAACTTGATGGTGGGATGAATCGTAATTCATTAAAGAACACATCACGATCTTGGTAAGATGGCCATAAGAACCACACATCGTTAACGTATCTTAACCCTATTTTTGGACTGTTACTAACTGAAGTTTGGATCTCAGTCTCATAGTATTCCATGAATAAGTTACTGAGAATGGGAGTGAGGGAATTCATCATGGCTAAACCGAATTTCTTTCAATAAGAATCAGCCTCAGCATCTTGGAAAACGTTATTGTCAACAAAGTTTTATTAAGTCAATGAAAGTTTTTGAGGGTAGGGGCATCTCAGCTACGTTAAAGGAAAAAGAATCTCGCCATATAATGTAAATAATAGATTAGATTTTGCTAAGAGGGCTAGGATCATTTATTTGCCTGATCATGAACTTCTTAGATTTAATATCAATTTCTCTTTACCAAAGTCTATATTGATGAAACCATTGCTTACTTAACCCTAAACACTATTGTCAATAATGAGGAATGGTTTTACTTTCCTCGGGTCCAACAGACACAGAGGGGAAAAAGATCTCATTACGATTTACTAAACAAATTACATGGACTTAAGCTTTAATTTACCTTATTGAAATATACGAGTAAAGACAACAAATATAGGAGTTGTTATTGTGTATAATGCAAAAAATTAAAGATACGAGAAATGAAGAGTGAAGTAGAGAGAATTTGTACGTGTGTAAGACTCACGCATACTACCATTAATTTTTCATTAACTATTTGTTATTATCATTTTACTGTGAGTTACATAGAGTTAGATGCATGTTCCCACGGGCTCACTGTTCCCACGGGCTACTGTTAATCAGGATGTTTGAACACGTAAGAGCTGATCTGTTATTTGAACACGTTGTTGAATGGGTGTTGACGGACTCCCATATAACCCCTGCTAGTGTGACCTGAGGGGACACACTGGCCAGCATCGTCACACTGTTCACTAGAGTGTGTCGTAGTGTGTCATAAGACTATAGCCCACAGTACTACAGATGGACGTACATATTCTTTTGTAATAAATCTACAAAGGCCGACTGATCTTCATTGACTACCATCCACGAAGACCTGTATTCATTCCTGACAACTCAACCTTATAAATGGTGGCAGCGACGTAAGAACCCACGTGACCACACACGACCGTCACATCTACTTCATATTTCTACGTCTGGTGTTGCCAGCAGTCATACAAGCCTACCTGACAGTCTTGGCGCTCGCTCTACTGGACGTTAACGGCGGAATCCACGGCCGACTACGTTCTCCATCACCCGTATCTCCAGGCAGTGAAGATACGTCTATATTGCATTGCTGACACTGTGTCACTTGCAAGGGAACACAGCGCCTCCACCGTGGAGTGTTGTCATCACATCCAGACGTGTCAAGCAAGGTCAGCCATCCTGCCAACACCAACGTGGAGGTCATCTTGTCAACCGCTCCAGAGACGCGTCATCATCAGCCGTGGCGACATCCCAGACGTCAGCATCACTCAACTTTCCTGCTAGCGAGCCGCTACTCTGCACACGTCTCCACCTCGCTACACCCAGCCAGCCGCTACTCTGCACACATCTTCACCTCGCTACACCCAGCGAGCCGCTACTCTGCACACGTCTCCACCTCGCTACACCCAGCGAGCCGCTACTCTGCACACATCTCCACCTCGCTACACCACACCCGAGACGTCTAAGCGAGCGAATCTCCCATTCAGATAAGAACTGTGTCAAAATGGTTCACTCTGTGAGGTATGCTCCTTTTGTGTGTTACTAGTCCCTAGTCTATCAATATAGACATATGTATATATATATACTTTTGGGTAATATGACTATTCGTTCTTGTAGCTTAACAAATTAATCTAAGGGTTTTTTCTTGCATATATTCTTATGTTTTCATGCATTGATACTGTTGATTTTAGTGATGATTACTTTCGCATGCAGAATCTTGTATTGATATGTTGTTATCCCACACTTTTTATTGCCTTTATTTCAGTACAATATTTTCAAATAATATTCAGGTTAGGTATTTTAGATTAGGACAATAGTGTTCATTGTATTCTGATTTCTAGAGAGGTTTATTACTTAAACACTTTAATTAAGATTGTATTACATGTCCAAAGATATTCCATGCGGTAATCGCAAAGGTTCATATGTACTTAGGAATTTACCTAGAATCCCTTATTATAAACGGAACCAACCTTCTAAAATGGCGACGTCACACAAAGTTGTTTTGACAGATTCTGGTGACACAGATGACCCACAGAAACCTCCTTACACGTTACCACACCCACACCCACCTCCCCCGCCACCTCACGAACACTCAGGACAATCAAATACTTCACAAAAAACGGTTTTCACACTAAAACAAGCTAGGGAATCACACGAGTTATTTGATGGTAGACTGTCAAATTTTGATCGGTGGATCAGGAACGTAGAGGACAGTGTTGAACATAATGGTGAGTCAGGAGACAAAGCGCTTATAGCAGCTGCTAAAAATCTCATTGATTTCACCAAGCCTAACAATTACGCTAGGGTTGTTTATGACTCAGATGACATTGGAAACTGTACATCTTGGGAGGAATTTAAAACGTTGTTTAAAATAGGTTGTGAGGAATCATTCTCAGATAATCTACTAACCGTCCTTTTACGTGCTCTTAACACAACATACTTGGATGATACGTCAGTCCCTGATCACTGGAGTACCTTACATGAAAGAATGACGTTATTTAGGCAGACTTACGAATCCTCACCCTGGATATCGGCCATGATGAATCCTGAAACTCATGTGCAAACACTCATGTGATTATTACACATAACCTTCATTCTCAAGGACCTGACCTCCAGACGTAGCTCGGCGGTTACTTGATGAAGACATCGACCCATCATTGTGGGTCAGTAACGAAAGTATTGGGTTACACTAAAAAGAAAGTTGGATATCATAACACCAAGACACTGGGGAGGGTGTCAGCTTCCCAATGTATGAGGAAACATTCTAGTGATCAACACAATCATTCCTCTCACGGCCACTTAAAGCGATGCAGTGATGACAAACACTCACGTAAGGTTACGTGTTTCCGGTGTGGCCAACCAGGACATAAAGCGAATGTGTGTAATTACACATGGGACTCATTCTCACGTGAGCCTCGACCAGAACAACAAACGCAGTCAACGACCCATGTCATCACAGCCTCGGTCGTCACAATTCTGCCGACCTAGTCATGATTTCCTCCAGTCAGACATCAGGCTGACCTTCACCCGCTCGCGCCCAACACCACCAAGCAGGTGTTCATATCATAGGAACGCTAGACACACTTCAGCGGAATGTCGAGCATTAGCTAGACAGACGTCACCTAACACAGGTTCATCATGTCATTATCAACAATGACAATCTCTCGCTCATGACAAGACTCCATCACATAAGGAACTCTTAAGACATTTTCGTTCTTCGCCATTTTCTCACATTACAAGTTTCGATTTAGTGGGTTCTTTCCAGAATAAGCCAATCACAATCTTTCTAGACAGCGGCGCGGAAGAAGATGTCGTCCATTATGATTTCGTTCAACCATTAATGGGGCGCACTCAACTTGTTAAATACTCGGACTTTTACCCATCCCTTCAAAGTATCTCAAATGAGAATCTCGACCTAAGGGGCACTATTAAAATGAACATTCGCATTGGCGACTCGGTCATGACCGTCACCCCTTACATTGTTCGTGGTGTAACTTTTCCTGCTAACTTGTTACTAGGACGCCACTCTATGTGTGGCACAACATAAGATCTGTCCTATTTATCATGAAAATGTTGTTTGTGTTGATAATACGTTCCTGCCGTTGTCAGAGAAGAGTTCTCACTCAGTCAGGGTCATTAATACATCTGCTCCCACGTCCTGCTTCACGAAGGCTAATACCCACCCCTTTTATTTTTCTACTCATTGCCCTGGTAAACTTCAAACAAATATGACTCTGCATAGTAACACATTAACGAAGGTTCCTCTCTCACTTTCTCGAAAGTGGATGACTGATCATGGACTGAGACATAGTCAGGGTGATCTCGTACTAAGAGTAGTTGCTGAACCTTCATCACTAACTGTCAAAGGGCTATCGATGGATGCCTCTATTCATGAGACCGCAGATGGAGAGGTTACCGTATACATTGCCAATACGGGACCCACTCCTGTCCGTCTCTGTAGAGGGGCCAAGCTTGTGGAATTCTCCGTTTTGAAGTCCGGAATTCAAGACGAGGAGTTACATGAGTTTACCATCCGTCTAGTCTCACATTCCATTAACCCACCACCACCTACTCCTCCTACCCCTGACTCAGCAGTGCACGGCTTGAGTCAGCTCCCCACCATCACCCCTGACATGATATCCAAGGTAGGATTAACCAAACATGTTGACCAGTTAACAGACTTACTTAACCAGTATAGGTCTACTATTGCCTTATCAGGAGAACCACTCGGTAGAACTCATTTGGATGTTCACATTATTAACTTAGAGAAAAACACACGTTCCATTGACGTCCCAGCCTATCGATTGCCACACGCGCACAGAGACATAGCAAACAAACTTGTTCAGGACATGTTGAAAGATAATGTTATAGAGGAATCACGATCACCATGGAATTTACCACTTCTGATCGTTCCGAAAAAGGACGGAACTTTTAGACCAGTCATAGATTTTAGAAAACTTAACAACAAGGTCACTTTGAAAGATGGTTTCCCACTACCAGTGGTATCAGAGCTTCTTCATAGCCTCGGTAACAATAAGGTATTTTCAACTTTGGATTTATTGAGCGGATTTTGGCAGATTCCCTTGTCAGAGGAAAGCCGCCCCCTGACTGTGTTCAGTACGCCAGATGGTCATTGGCAGTTCATATGCATCATGGCCTTCGGTCTTCATTCCTCACCGGTGATCACCTTCTCAAGGTTAATGACTAACATTTGTCGTCACATGTTGGGCCAAGATGTATTGGTTTATCTTGATGATATAATTGTCATGTCTCCAGATATTGCTTCTCATTTCAAAAGTCTTGAGAGAGTATTTCTACGACTTAAGGATGCGAATCTAAAAGTCAAGTTATCCAAATGTTCCTTTCTACAAACAAGAATTGATTACTTAGGTCACACCGTTGATGAAAACGGTATTCAACCTAATGCAGATAAAGTGAACACAATTGTAGAATGGCCAGTCTCTTCTACAACATACAAGGTCAAATCCTTCCTTGGTTTAGCAGGATATTATCGAAGATTAATCGCTAATTTCGCGAAGATCGCAAACCCACTCACTTCACTTCTGAAACAGGGAGTTACATTCCAGTGGTCTACAGCGCAAGACAATGCGTTTAACTTACTCAAGCAACACTTGATCGAGGCGCCTGTCCTTCGATTCCGAACTTTGAGAAACCCTTCATTTTGCACACAGATGCCTGTAAACAGGGGCTTGGAGCTGTACTTATGGAGGAGTTGAATAAGGGTAGACTTTTTCCCATAGCCTATGCGAGCCATTCATGTTCAAAGACGGAATCGAAATACTCAATAACTGAGTTAGAAGGCCTTGCAGTTGTTTGGGCACTCAGACATTTTAAGAAATACATATATGTCTACCTTATTACAGTTTATACAGATCACTGGGCACTGGTAGGTATTTTCAAAGACAAGATCCTACAGGAAAGTTTCAAAGATGATTTTTAACTACACAAACATTTGATCCAGATTTTCGTTTTGTTTCTGGCTCATCCAATGTAGCTGTAGACGCGCTCTCCCGCAGAGTGGGTGCAGTCACTGTAGGTAATAGCCTCGTATATTTTGGTGTAGATAGGTTGAGACAGCATCAACGTGATGACCCAGTCTGGGGTCCTGTCATAGAATTCCTAGAGGGTATAAGATCTTCCTTGGATGCTAAAACAGTTGTTCCAGTCAGAGAATTGTATTTAGCACAGTGAGGGAGTCTTGTGCAGGGACGCGAAATTAGGAGTGCTCGCCCGTGTTGTTAAACAAACAACCATTCCAACAGCATTAGTACAGAATTTCTTGAAGTTAGCACATGATTCAACCCAGGCCGCACACCCAGGCGCAGATAAATGCTATAAGCAAGATACATAAAGATACATAAAAACATTACAGATCATATTTTGAGGTGCCAAACCTGTAACACACACAAGGGAAGTCCCACTACCCCGCAGACTGTGTTGAAATATCCTTTACCTTCATACCCATGGGAAAGAGTTTATATGGACATATTAGGAGGTTTTCCTAGGTCCATGGCAGGCTACAGATACATCTTAGTAATTACTGATGCCTTCACGAGATATTGTGAATTAGTTCCAGTTCAAAATAAAGACGCAGCCACTGTCGCTATAGCGTTCAAAAAACATATCTTAGACAGACATAATGCGCCGAAGATTTTAGTCACAGATAATGGTAGGGAATTCAATAACTCATTATTAGAAGAACTCTGTAAATTGTATAACATAAGTAAATGTAATATAATGGCACATCACCCAGCCTCGAATGGCCTGGCAGAAAGGTTGAACCGTAAGATCCTCCAGTGTCTTCCCACCAACATTAATTTTGATCATGATGAATGGAGTGAGTACCTGTCTGATGTCCAATGCTCATTAAACTCTGCATATCATAAGTCAATTGGAGACACACCCTTCCACGCCTTACACGGTTTTGATAAAGTGTTGCCGTATGACATAATAGCGTCCCCTCCTTCATGTCCAGCGGTCCAGAGATCAGTTGTTGCGGAAAAATATCGCACGACTCAATTGATTCATCAAAGGATCAAGGAAAATCTAGGTGAAGCCACTACAACCTTCACGAACCAGGCTGATAAATCCGCGAAACCATCAAAGGTACGTAGCTCCCGGACTCTTGGTAATGGTGCAAGAATTTAACACTAGAAGTGAGGTTCCTAAACTTGACCCAAAATTTTCTGATCCCTATAGAGTCTTAGCTCATTTAAAGGGACATAGGTTTAGGGTTCGACATCCAAGTACAGTTGACATTCGTGAAGAACATGAGGACCACTTGAAAGTTTTACAGTATTCTGAACATGATCATCCCGGTACCACAACAGACAACACTCCTCAACCTCCAAACAATGTCACCCAACCAACTTCTACCACTGTTCAGACTGTCCCCACACCAGAACCGACCACCCTCACAACACCACCACACACACATCAGTATTCATTAAGACCTCACCTTTAAGAAGTTGCTAAGTTTATCATTTTACAGGTTCTTCCTTCTCATATCCTTATGGTGTCTTCCTGTATATGACACCATGGCAGTACCAGGCGCCCTTCTCACGACTCCCCGCGGGGTCCGCCTCGTGAGGGACAAAGTTAAGTTGGGCCTGGAGGGTCTACCCTACACTTACGATAATTTAGTAAAACTAATGGAGGCCGTACCTCGTTTACGGTCTACCCTACTCAAGTTTTACACCAGTGCGTCCATCAGAAACTCTAGTGTTGCTCCTCCTCCAACTTTGTTAAACCAGTGGACCTGGAAATTGAATAGTACCTGTGTGATTCTGTATGACATGATACAAGACATTGAATCTCCAGTAAATACTAACGCCAGGATGAACACAAAAAAGCAAAGGAGAAGCAAGAGAGGTTTGCTTAATTTTGTAGGGTCCCTCCAATCATATTTGTTTGGTATTGTTACTCAGGAAGAACTTAATTCAGTTAGGAATCAGGTTAGATCCTTAAAATTTCAAAAACTTCTTAACAACTGGTATATCAAGGCTAAAGCTAAGATCTCAAAACAACATCTTAAATATTTGAATGACATAATGTTAACTGTCAATAACTTGACACAACATGTAGCACTACTGTCAAAGTCTCTTAATCCCATATATGCTATAGTGACTATTTCCACATATGTTGATAGTTTATATGCCCACATCACTTGTCATGCACATTATTTCACTGACTTGTTGGAAGATGTTAATAATCTGGTAAACCAAGTTGTCACGCCATCATTTTTCCCTTCTCGGAACTCACACGTATCATTAAACAAGCGATGACGAAATTCGGTTGCACCCCAGCTCTCCCTCTGCATCACGTGACTAGTTATTACTCCTTACTAACGGTTGACGTGATCCTCGAAGCGGTCATTATCCACATACCATTCACTGACTCCAATACTTACAGCCTTGTGAACGTAATACCATTCTCTTTTAAGTATACAAAAGGGTCGCAAAAAACTATCGTCCTTGCTGATAACATGAACTTTCTCTTATAAAATATTAATTCCTCATTGATTGCACATCTCTCCATGGATGATTTAGCATTGTGCCATAAACCATTGCTTGACAACTTGATTTGCCCCCACCCCCCAATACCTTGGTTTTCCATAATTTACAAACAAATTCATGTAAGTACCAACTACTTTTTGGGCATCAACAAAATGTTCTTCGTTCTTGTTCCTTTAAGGAAATTGTTGTTAATGAACCTTGGATTGAAAGTATGGACCAGTATCACGTACTGTTTTTCCCAGACCCACAAAATGTTCTTCTTCATTGCCCACCTAATCATCCCAAATCTTATTTATTTCTGGGACACATTCAGTTAGGACAACAATATATTCTTATCAGTTCCAGTTTCAAATTGTTCGCCACTCATGATCATTATTTGGGACAAATTGATAGAACTATCCCGAGTTTAGGACGAATCCCCCAAAACATCAACTTACCAATCATCGATGAAGTAAAGATCCAACATCTTCCATCTATGGTTCAGAACGATCTCGATTCTACAATAGATGTTCTGGCTTTTATACCTTTTAAGTACGCTTCTCATATATCTGGAATTTCAATTGTTTCATTGTCTATTGCCCTTATATTTTTGTTCGTAGTATTTATGTTATATTGTCGTCTACGACATAAGGTATCTAATATAGAATTCAGAAGGTAGTTGCAGCAGCACTTCCTTATTTAAGGAGAAATCTAACTCCATAATAATATGTATTCAATAAGTCGTTTGATTTTTTGATTTTTTTTTCATTTCATTTGCATACTGATTTTGTTTACACCATATATAATATCCATGTATATATCTTTATGATAATCTAATAATTGTAAAGTGTGTTATCCTTCTTCTCAAGCATACTAGTTGATATAGGAATAACTCTTGTAAATACCTACAATTTGCTTATTTCTGTACTCTTATATTCAGTATTATTTCATGTATAACCATAACTTATCATGGCTGGCAGGAGCTTGAGCCAGGTTGTGGCCGAGCTAAATGTAAGACTCACGCACACTACCTTTAATTTTTCATTAGCTTTTTGTTATCATCATTTTACTGTGAGTTACATAGAGTTAGATGCATGTTGCCACGGGCTCACTGTTCCCACGGGCTACTGTTAATCAGGATGTTTGAACACGTAAGAGCTGATCTGTTATTTGAACACGTTGTTGAATGGGTGTTGACGGACTCCCATATAACCCCTGCCAGTGTGACCTGAGGGGACACACTGGCCAGCATCGTCACACTGTTCACTAGAGTGTGTCGTAGTGTGTCATAAGACTATAGCCCAGAGTACTACAGATGTACGTACATTTCTTTTTTTTTTATTATTATACATTGTCGCTGTCTCCCGCGTTTGCGAGGTAGCGCAAGGAAACAGACGAAAGAAATGGCCCAACCCACCCCCATACACATGTATATACATACGTCCACACACGCAAATATACATACCTACACAGCTTTCCATGGTTTACCCCAGACGCTTCACATGCCCTGCTTCAATCCACTGACAGCACGTCAACCCCGGTATACCACATCGCTCCAATTCACTCTATTCCTTGCCCTCCTTTCACCCTCCTGCATGTTCAGGCCCCGATCACACAAAATCTTTTTCACTCCATCTTTCCACCTCCAATTTGGTCTCCCTCTTCTCCTTGTTCCCTCCACCTCCGACACATATATCCTCTTGGTCAATCTTTCCTCACTCATCCTCTCCATGTGCCCAAACCACTTCAAAACACCCTCTTCTGCTCTCTCAACCACGCTCTTTTTATTTCCACACATCTCTCTTACCCTTACGTTACTCACTCGATCAAACCACCTTACACCACACATTGTCCTCAAACATCTCATTTCCAGCACATCTATCCTCCTGCGCACAACTCTATCCATAGCCCACGCCTCGCAACCATACAACATTGTTGGAACCACTATTCCTTCAAACATACCCATTTTTGCTTTCCGAGATAATGTTCTCGACTTCCACACATTCTTCAAGGCCCCCAGGATTTTCGCCCCCTCCCCCACCCTATGATCCACTTCCGCTTCCATGGTTCCATCCGCTGCCAGATCCACTCCCAGATATCTAAAACACTTCACTTCCTCCAGTTTTTCTCCATTCAAACTCACCTCCCAATTGACTTGACCCTCAACCCTACTGTACCTAATAACCTTGCTCTTATTCACATTTACTCTTAACTTTCTTCTTCCACACACTTTTCCAAACTCAGTCACCAGCTTCTGCAGTTTCTCACATGAATCAGCCACCAGCGCTGTATCATCAGCGAACAACAACTGACTCACTTCCCATATTTCTTTTTGTGATAAATCTACAAAGGCCGCCTGATCTTCATAGAGTACCACAGATGAAGAACACCTGATTTCCGTCCTATCAACTCAACCGTACAGATGGGGGTGTCATTTCATGTGTGGCGGGGTGCCGACAGGAATGAATAAAGGCGCAATTGTGAACTATGTACATGTATACATATGTATATACCTTTGTATGTGTATATATATATACATTGAAATGTATAGGTATGTATATATGGGTGTGTGGACGAGTTTTTTGATGCTTAACATTTGGAGAAGTAAGGCATTTACATTATATGTTTTGATTTAATGAAAGTATATTCCTTATTTTCAATAATTTAAGAATATTTTTATGGTACACATGAATTGATGTATATGACTGTGTATACATATATATATATATATATATATATATATATATATATATATATATATATATATATATATATATATATATTATCCCTGGGGATAGGGGAGAAAGAATACTTCCCACGCTTTCCTCGCGTGTCGTAGAAGGCGACTAGAGGGGACGGGAGCTGGGAGTCAGAAACCCTCCCCTCCTTGTATTTTAACTTTTTAAAATGGGAAACAGAAGAAGGAGTCACGCGGGAAGTGCTCATCCTCCTCGAAGGCTCAGATTGGGGTGTCTAAATGTGTGTGCATGTAACCAAGATGTGAAAAAAGGAGAGATAGGTAGTATGTTTGAGGAATGGAACCTGGATGTTTTGGCTCTGAGTGAAACGAACCTCAAGGGTTAAGGGGAAGAGTGGTTTGAGAATGTCTTGGGAGTAAAGTCAGGGGTTAGTGAGAGGACAAGAGCAAGGGAAGGAGTAGCACTACTACTGAAATCGGAGCTGTGGGAGTATGTGATAGAGTGTAAGAAAGTAAATTCTAGATTAAAATGGGTAAAACGGAAAGTTGATGGAGAGAGATGGGTGATTATTGGCGCATATGCACCTGGGCATGAGAAGAAAGATCATGAGAGGCAAGTGTTTTGGGAATAGCTGAATGAGTGTGTAAGTGGTTTTGATGCACAAGATCGGATTATAGTGATGGGTGATTTGAATGCAAAGGTGAGTAATGTGGCAGCTGAGGGAATAATTGGTATACATGGGGTGTTCAGTGTTGTAAATGGAAATGGTGAAGAGCTTGTAGATTTATGTGCTGAAATAGAACTGGTAATTGGGAATACCTGGTTTAAAAAGTGAGATATACATAAGTATACGTATGTAAGTAGGAGAGATGGCCAGAGAGCGTTATTGGATTTCATGTTGATTGACAGGCGCGCGAAAGTTGAGACTTTTGGATGTTAATGTGCTGAGAGGTGCAACTGGAGGGATGTCTGATCATTATCTTGTGGAGGCGAGGGTAAAGATTTGTATGGGTTTTCAGAAAAGAAGAGAGAATGTTGGGGTGAAGAGAGTGGCGAGAGTAAGTGACCTTGGGAAGGAGACTTGTGTGAGGAAGTACCAGGAGAGACTGAGTACAGAATGCAAAAAGGTGAGAAAAAAGGATGTAAGGGGAGTGGGGGAGGAATGGGATGTATTTAGGGAAGTAGTGAGGGCTTGCGGAAAAGATGCTTGTGGCATGAGAAGCGTGGGAGATGGGTTGATTAGAAAGGGTAGTGATTGGTGGGATGAAGAGGTAAGATTATTAGTGAAAGAGAAGAGAGAGGCATATGGACGATTTTTGCAGGGAAAAATGCAAATGAGTGGGAGATGTATAAAAGAAAGAGGCAGGAGGTCAAGAGAAAGGTGCAAGAGGTGAAAAAGAGGGCAAATGAGAGTTGGGGTGAGAGAGTATCATTAAATTTTAGGGAGAATAAAAAGGTCTTCTGGAAGGAGTTAAATAAAGTGCGTAAGACAAGGGAGCAAATGGAAACTTTAGTGAAGGGGGCTAATGGGGAGGTGATAACAAGTAGTGGTGATGTGAGAAGGAGATGGAGTGAGTATTTTGAAGGTTTGTTGAATGTGTTTGATGATAGAGTGGCAGATATAGGGTGTTTTGGTCGAGGTGGTGTGCAAAGTGAGAGGGTTAGGGAAAATGATTTGGTAAATAGAGAAGAGGTCGTAAAAGCAATGCAGAAGAAGAAAGTCGGCAAGGCAGCAGGTTTGAATGGTATTGCAGTGGAATTTATTAAAAAAGGAAGTGACTGTATTGTTTAGTGGCTGGTAAGTTTATTTAATGTATGTATGATTCATGGTGAGGTGCCTGAGGATTGGCGGAATGCTTGCATAGTGCCATTGTACAAAGGCAAAGGGGATAAGAGTGAGTGCTCAAATTACAGAGGTATAAGTTTGTTGACTATTCCTGGTATATTATATGGGAGGGTATTGATTGAGAGGGTTAAGGCATGTACAGAGCATCAGATTGGGGAAGAGCAGTGCGGTTTCAGATATATATATATATATATATATATATATATATATATATATATATATATATTTCTTTTCTTTCTTTCAAACTATTCGCCATTTCCCGCGTTAGCGAGGTAGCGTTAAGAACAGAGAACTGGGCCTTTGAGGGAATATCCTCACCTGGCCCCCTTCTCTGTTCTTTCTTTTGGAAAAAAAAAAAAAATAAATAAAAATAGTATATATATATATATACATATATATATATATATATATATATATATATATATATATATATATATATATATATATATATATATATATATATATATATATACATATATATATATATATATATATATATATATATATATATATATATATATATATATATATATATATATATATATATATATATATATATATATATATATATGTATATATATATATATATATATATATATATATATATATATATATATATATATATATATATATATATATATATATATATATATATATATATATATATATATATATATATATATATATATATATATATATATATATATATATATATATATATATATATATATATATATATATATATGTGTGTGTGTGTGTGTGTGTGTGTGTGTGTGTGTGTGAGTGTGTGTGTGTGCAGATATCAATAAAATGGCAGGAGTGGATTATACGTACAAAAGAGGTGCTTATCAAAAAAGATAAAATGCTGAATAGTGGTGAAAACCTTTGTATTCATTACATTGAGAAATTAGTAAATCAAATTACATCTAGAGGGCAATAAGTTTTCAAGTAATAATGAAATTTGTTCTTCATCCAAATCAAACAGAAAATAAAAAAAAAATCATAAAAGCCTAATACGTTTGTGTTGCTTATCCAGGCCCATTTTTACTAAGTAATGTTGGGACGGCTCCACCCACTTTAATCACTTAAGTACATAGAATATATTATCGTCCATGTTAAAGAGTTTTCCCTTTTGATGTTATCCTTAAAATGAAGGTTAAGGAAAGTGAGATAGAGCTTAACGTTAAAGGTAGGATAGCTAAGGAATCCTTGATCATATAATCACTAGTCAGGTGTTAATATAGGTTAGGTTAGGTTCAGTATCCTTCATCAGGTCACCATTACCAAGGTGTTGTTATGTTGGGTCAGACAACTTTAAACCAACTTTCAGTATTATTTACTCTTAAATCTTTAAGTTCTAATAACCCAAAATTTTTAGAGTAGATAGGGTAGAAACTGATGGAAGCCATTTCTAACATTCTTGCATAACCTGACCTCTAGCCTTCCCAAAACATAGCCATACGAGCTTGGATATTGTACTGTTGTGGTCGTCAACTAATTTGAAAAGGGAGACATTGAATGGAGAAATTACTGAGGTAATCTCCAAAGATGATTACTGGACTGAGAAACAAATTCAGAGAGCAGATTATACGACTTAAATCCATTCAGCTTTAGGGAAAAAAAGTTTAAGAGATCCTATACAGGTATATAAAGTTATTGTAATGGCATCCCTTTAAGCTTGATATTGTTACTTCCTGTAACTAGTTCCAACAATAAAAACAATATTCAGCATTGTGATTTAAGTGACTGACTTTAGGATGCATTTGGATCTGTAAAAAATTGTATTCAGCAAATACTTCAACTTTCAACTGACCCATTCTATATTTCTATTCATTTCATCTCAGTTTTATCACCTTCCTGTTACTGTTTAATATCAACAGTAGCCCGTCTACGTAGTTGGGGCTCTGAAGCAAAGGAAACTTTTTCTAGCCTAGGTTAGGGTAGCATCTAAACCAAACCTAAATGACCTTACCTTAGAAATATGTTCAGACAGTGACTTCTGAAAATATCTCTTAAGGTAAGGTCGTGGGGATTAGTTTAGGGGCTAACTAAACCTTGGCTAGAAAAAGTTTGCTTTAAAGCCACAACTAGTTGAAAGGCCTACTTTAAGTGGTGATATTGAAATTCATTTGCTCCAGTGTGCCCCTCCGTCCGTTTGTTTTATGTCCATCTATAGATGCATACGTTCAATTTTTGATGTAGATTGATTTCCTATATTAGTTTCGTCTAAGGATTTCTACATCTTCAGTTCAGCACACCATTGTGGTAATGAAGGGAAAGTTACCACATTCATAAGCCGAGTGGACGTAGCGTATCCCACCTCGTTAGAAAGAAAACTTACCTGTATTTGAATTAATGAACGGGCAAAGAGAAGACTAAATTTTAAGACACATTTATTATACAACTATATAATTTATATTATATACATTACCACATTTCCTGCACTTTCCATCACAAATTTGCTGAGGTCATAACCTTGTAGTTACCATTACCTTACAACCTTAAAGACGGTGGTCTACAACACCTCTAGATTGATGGAGAAAACGAAAAGTTTCGTTTTACTATTAAGACCACAGAAATACGGTAATTCCACTTCACTACCACTAACTACTAGTTATTTTACTTGTTGATTTTCACGGATAAGATTTTCATCCTCTGAGCGAAGCCATACAATAATCGTCCTTATCTACTCTGAGCATTGGATAGCCTCCTGATGATCAAGATTGCTGTTTTGGTTGTCCGTTTCCCTTGTTACTGCTGCGCCTCACTGCACACCTTACATGAGTGCCTTCCACAGTATTAGGGACAGCTGCTGGGCCTCACTGTAGCTACTTCTGGGACGGTTGCCAATCTTCCTCGTATTCCCTCATGACCACAGCGCCAAACCGACTCCCGCCATCAGGCCGAAACGCACAAACATTTCTGACAAAACTGAGACAACCGCTTTCGCGTCAGTTTTGACACCAAGTGAATTTATACGACAATTACGTTCAAGATGCTTGGTTTTTCGTTCATGGATTGAACAGAAGCAACCAACGATGGTTGCTACTGCCCAATCCATGAAGTCCCCCCCACCACGGAAAGGTAACCAAGCTTCGGGGGGGATGGGTGTTTACCCTGACGCCAACGGAGAAACTCAATACAATATTTTTATTATAACTTTCCTTAATCTTGAAAAATGAATTAATCAGAGGGAACAATAGCCCCAGCCATATGAAGATTGGCTAACCGACTCCTTGCACATTGTGTAGAAAGTGATTTCTTTGAGGGTTGCTTTATGGAAGGCACGGTAGCGTCGGAAGAGTTTCATTTTTTCTTTGAAGACGAAGGAAATTATCCCCGTGAATTTATTTATTTTTTGGGCGGGATAATGTTCTCATTTTTTTTCTTTGTTTTTCAACGTCCCTACGTAGATATTATGTGCCATCCACTACTGGGAGAAAGCCAGACTTCCGCCAGAATAACGTAATCCTTGGCGGGGCGAAACTAAAGTTGTCTTGGTGTTGGTTCCTCAGTGATAACCCAAACACAAACACAAACACGCCTCCAGTGTCCACTCTAGGGTCGTGTTCTCCTGCAGCACCAGCAGGAAGAAAGAACTCAGGTTCCTCACCAACTGAATCTTTTGGCACGGGGAACGTGTGTCATCTCGACACGCTTTTTAACGCCCGTACTTGGTGTGGAGTACAGTCGGTCTGTAACGTAGGACATGTCATGTGTTATTGGTCCCAGTCGGTCTAGAACGCTGGGCCTGACATGTGTTGGGGGACCAAGTCGGTCTTGAATGGTGGGCCTGACATGTGTTGGGGGACCAAGTCGGTCTTGAATGGTGGGCCTGACAGGTCTTGAGACCTGCCATGTCTCCCTGAAGGTGGGCCTGGCAAGTGGGGTGGGTTGCATTTCCTCATGGATGGTGGGTCTGGTAGGGAGTGTGGGCTGCAGTGCCACTTGAGTGGGCGAGATCACTTGGTCAGCATCAGTGGGACGGTGAGGTTTCACTTTTGCACAGCGACCGTTGACGGAAAGTGGTGTCACGTTGGCAAGAAGTGCCTTCTTGTAGGAGGCATAGCAGGGGTACTGGATGACGGCAATCCCGCGATGTTTCTCGTACGTGGATGCAGCCAGGATACTTCTCCGTGGTGGGGCTCGCTTCGTGGTTGGTGGATGTGGCCCTCCCCGCCACATGGTCATAGTGGTTGACCTATTTTACGTCAACACATCACGAATTCAACTTTCACCAAATCCATATGGCGTTCATACCAGCTTCACCCATATTCCATTTCCTCCAATTCCACTTCAGGGTATTCCACCTCCATATCCACACAGCCAAATTCCACTCCATCCATGACTTCCACGTCCGGGTATTCCACCAATTCCACTCCATCCATCTCTTCAACGTCTGGGTATTCCACCTCCGTATCCACACTGCCAAAGTCCACTCCATCCATCACTTCCACGTCTGGGTATTCCACCTCCATGTCCACACAGCCATAGCCCATGTCAAATACATGGACATATTCAAATTCCATCACCTGGACAAAGGAGGATCGTCCTACCTCCTTGGTGAACATTATCATATTGAAGTATTCGAGGAAAGGTTGAGGGAGCTTGCAAGGCGGAGCATAGATGTTCACTCGACAGAGGTCACAGCTCAAATGCTCTCGGTCCCGGCTCCCGCCCTTATATAACCTGGGAACTGATCATATCCTAGCATAGCTTAATATAGTGAAGTCTAATATAGTGAAGTCAATACTTTAATACGGTTAAGTTTATTTCTCAATAGTTTAATACATGTGCCTAACAGTTCCTTCACCCGTACAATGTCCCGTCACAGAACACAAGGATTGTCATTATAATTCGTTTTTATCAGCAGAAATTAGATTAAAGTGACTAAAGATAAGTGGTTCAATATGTTATATGTGTTCTCTGTCATCATAAAGATGGCCATCTACCCTGATGTGTAAAGAAAACATCAATTTTGTCGAGGCTGTGGCGAAGATAAGAACACAATGATATGATAATGTGGTCATACAATGGTGTAGTCAAGATGTTGTGTTAGAACTATGTAGTGAAGATGGGAGTGTAGTGAAGAGGAGGATTTAGTGAAAATATATATGTTTCTTCACGCTGAGCCATTCCATATAGATGAATATATCTATAATCTAATTGCGGTAAATTACCATATGACTTTCACGGCACCAGCCAGCAGGAAAAATGTCGGATATAGGAGTGACTGAATATTTTGTCGGGTACAGAAATAATTGAATATTTGGTACGATCGATCAAAATGCTTTTTATAGGCAAATAATTTCTGATTTTTCAAATGATTTTTTCCATCTGTTGGAACTGGTTTGAGTAATTAAAGATATGAAAACCGATGGAAAAGTTCAGTTTAACGCTTTTACGAATGTCTTGCTGCGTGTTTGGGAAGAGCAGTAAACTACAGGAATATATTGGTCTAATGTCCCCTGCTCGTCCAACAGCAGATATTGTATGGTCTGAGACATTATTTCTGGTGGAGGTGGATTCTCTCCGGCATTGCGTAAATCACTTCCACAAACTTGCGCCATTTTGCACAAATACAGATCCGATATGACGCATTTCCCAGCTCTGTTACGTTATGGACCCTATTCATCCTAGCCTAACCAATCCTAAATAGAAAGGTGTGGAATAATGTGCAACATTTCTCCTTCACAACAAGTGATAATAAACCTAGGCTATACAGCAACCAGGAACGTCCATATTTGTCTAACTTCTCACATGTCTGTGTCATCTGTCTGCAAACATGTCGACCATTACCATGAGGGCAATTGCGGCTTTTGATTTTGAACATCACACGTTTCCTCTCTGCCGTGAGATCTTCATACTCAAATAAAATGGTGGGCCGTAAGAAATATATGTCCATCGAGGGTCAACTATATGGCTCAGTTCCATCATCAGTTTCCAAGAAAACTGAAAAGGTGATGTCTCACCGAGATTCGAACTCGGATTGCTGGATTTAGAGTCCAGAGTGCTAACCCTTACATGATGGGACCTGATAAGAACAGATGTGATTTCATTTGTTTTACATATAATCAACCAGAGGCCATTCCTCCCTCCCTGCCTGCAGGGTTCAAGGTTTTCTAGAAGGTTCTCGAAGATTCTGGGTAGGAACTGCCATTGAGAGGACGTAGTTATACGTATCATTAATGATATTGTTGTTGACTTTCTGATTAAGAAAGATAGATAAATAGATAGATCGATAGATAGATAGTTAAAAAAAGATATTAGATAGATCGGTAGTTATGTAAGGCTGTATATGTCAATTTTCACAGAAATCATTGATATCTGCGTTATTCTGCAAGAAATACATGTACATGGATGTAGTGATAATATGGGTTAGGTATAAGACCAGTCGTGTTGAGATTGTAGTGAATGTGACCATTGACTTCAACCTTAATGGTGTAGTGAAGATAAAGTTGTAGTGAAGATAAATCTTGAAGTGACTCATAAGGTTGTTGTGAGTACAAGGATGCATCGTAAATGAGTACTTCCTACCTGAAAGTCAACAATTACAAAACTGATCAAGTATAACAACATCCTCGGACAACCAACTACAAACACCAACCATAGAGTGAACCTGACTGTCATCTAACGACGACCTCTCAAAGGTAATGATCTTACCAGAATCGTCGAGAACCTTCTAGAAAACCTTGAACCCTGCAGGCAGGGAGGGAGGAATGGCCTCTGGTTGATTATATGTAAAACATTTAGATGAAATCACATCTTTTCTTATCAGGTCCCATGGTGTAAGGGTTAGCACTCTGGACTCTGGATCCAGCAATCCGAGTTCGAATCTCGGTGGGACCTCATCTTTTCAGTTTTCTTCGATACTGATGATGGCCGCATTATTCTGTACGTTATATATACATTCATATATATACATAAATATGTATATATAAACATATACATGGAATAATATGGTTTTATCAATAGCCGGAGACCATTCCTCCCTCCTTGCCTACAGAGTTCATAGTTTTCTTGAAGGTTCTAGAAGATTCTGGTGAGATAATTGCCATTGAGAGGACGTTGTTATACTTCATATATCAATGATTTTATTATTGTTGACTTTCAGATAAAGATAGATAGATAGATATCTCCTGTTGCTGGACATATGTTCAACCAGCATTGGGAAAACCTCCAGTAGACCTTAATGTAAAGCAAGATAATAACAAAACCTGCAATAAAAGAATACGATCAACTCTCCAGTGCAGAAATATTGTGACCAGAAAGTCTTCTAGCAAGATGTCAGACGCTTCCACGGCAATCACAAACATAACATCAAATATCTGAAAGTCAACAATAACAAAACTAATGATGATAATGAAACTATAACAACAAAAATGATAAACATATGGAAAATAGTGTTCTAGATCATGCCTCTAGAAAACAAACTTTAACGAAAACTGTGAAAAGAAATACCCATCTGGCTGATACGACACAGTAAAAGGACCATCCCACAACCAACTCTAAACTGAACCTGACTGTCCCCTAACAACATCCTCTCAATGGTATTTATCTTACCAGAATCTCGTAGAACTTTCCAGAAAATCAAGAACACTGCAGGCAAGGAGGGAGGAATGGCCTCTGGCTGCTGATGATAACCACATTATTCTATATATATACTTTTACCTACAACCGAAGGTTGACCGGCCAGCCCAAGTGGCTACAGAGGTTGTATCCATGAAAGAAACGGACCCACCAGCAGACGAATTCGGTTGGCAGGTTGTATCGAAGAAGAGGAAAAAGAAGGTTGCCCAACCAGCCCAACCAGAAAGGTGTAGCAAAGAAACGAAAGAAGGCTGCCCAACCAACCTGGGTGGTAGTAAGGATGGCTGCTCCACAACCCCAGGTCGTTAGGCAGACTGTAGCCATGGAAGAAAGGAAGGCTGCTCGTCCACCAGTCCAGGTACCGAGTGAGCGTGTAGCTATGCTGGCTGACCCACCAGCCCAGGTAGATAGCTACGCCCAGATGGCTATGTCGGGTGCAGCAAAGAAGCAAACCCCATAACTACTCCACGAGGTTTGCAAGCCTGCACCCAAAAAGATGAAGACGAAGGTTGCCACACTACCCAATGCACCACCACATGTCTAGAAAGGGAAAAGGTGGACAAAATGGCTGGAGGTCCCACTCCAGCAAAAAAATCACCTTAGGAGCCAAGTTCCATCCATTATTGAAAATATATATATATATATATATATATATATATATATATATATATATATATATATATATATATATATATATATATATATATATATATATATATATATATATATATATATATATATATATATATATATATATATATATATATATATATATATTGACGTGCTGTCAGTGGATTGAATCAAGGCATGTGAAGCGTCTGGGGTAAACCATGGAAAGCTGTGTAGGTATGTATATTTGCGTGTGTGGACGTATGTATATACATGTGTATGTCGGTGGGTTGGGCCATTTCTTTCGTCTGTTTCCTTGCGCTACCTCGCAAACGCGGGAGACAGCGACAAAGCAAAAAAAAAAAAAAAGAAAATATATATATATATATATATATATATATATATATATATATATATATATCCTTATGTATGTTTACTTTCGATAATGAGGAACAGAAGAAAGAGCCAAGCAATATAGATTTCGTCAAAGACATCTCTCTTTTCTAAACGCTGCCTCGCAAAGATTTTCATTAATTCAAATTGAAGAAACAGACGTATTTTCTATTGTCTGGTTAGCTCAGTGGTAGAGCGTGAGTCTCACACACTCAAGGTCGTGGGTTCGAGACCCACACCAGACATATTTTTTGTCTTTATCTTTTTTCATTTTGTCCGCATCACATGTGTGCAACATTCAGTGTGTTCGTCCAACGTTATAGTGAAGATCTTCACAATAAATTGGGGTTTTCGACCTTATCTGAAAGGGTCAGGTCCACCAAGACGTCCTTGAAATCTTCCAGAAGCTTCTGGCGATCCTCCTCCTACGACAGGAACATGGAGACTTACCCTGTGGTTATTTTGCCGGCTAGTCGGCAACGGTCGGTTAAGCAGTATTTTGCCGTGGTAATCTCAGTGCTTTATGTAATACTAAGTGCCAGAAAATGTTCTTGGGGGCGTAGCTCAGTGGTAGAGCGCTCGCTTGGCATGCGAGAGGACCCGGGTTCTAACCCCGGCGCTTCCATTTTTGTTATGTGGAAAATTCATTTTCAGTCTCGTATATATATATATATAAGTATATATATATATATTTATATATATATATATATATATATATATATATATATATATATATATATATATATATATATATATATATATATATATATATATATATATATCGTTCGATCAGTCAAGTTAAGCATCGTTGGGTCTGGTTAGTACTTGGATGGGTGACCGTCTGGGAACACCAGATGCTGTTATCCCTGGGGATAGGGAAGAAAGTATACTTGCCACGTATTCCCTGCGTGTCGTACAAGGTGACTAAAAGGGGAGGGAGCGGGAGGCTGGAATTCCTTTACTCTCATTTTCAATTTTTCAAAAGACGGAACAGAGAAGATATAAAGATATTGTAAAGATGTAACTAATATAAGATATAAGAATGAATGGAAGATACGAATGTAGCTGAAACAAGGAGTAGTGAAGATTAAGGTGCAATGAAAATTATTCTGTAGTGAAGATGAATATATATGTCGAGATTTTGTATTGAACATGAAGAAGTGATGATAATGATGAGAGTGTAGTAACGATAAGAGTTTAGTTAGAGAATAGTGACAATTGCCTTTGCAATGATAATTAGAGGGTAACACAATGAGGAACACAAACTTTCCAAAGCTACGTTCAAGTCAGACTTTGAACTACGTTCGGTAAACAGAAGGATGATGTTAAGATGAGAGTGTAGTGAGGAAGAGTATAGTGATGATAAGGATATTGTCAAGATAGCTTGTAGTGAAGAAAAGAATGTAGTGAAGATACGAATGTAGTAGAGATAAGGGTTATCAAGGGGTAAAGTTTATTCAGAATGATTATGTAGTGAAGATAACAACTATTTCTAGTGAACATCAAAGAGAACAATGATGATGGTATGGTAGAAATAACGGCGTAGTGAAGAAGAGGGTATAGCGAAGATATAATTTAGTGTAATGGATCATGCATTACAAAGGTGTGTCCATCCACACAAGTGTTATACGTCTCGGATAAAGATATATCTAACATATATATGTCTTTTATAAATATTTGTAAATTGTTCTCCTGACGAACAATACCTATGGTTTACGTATCAAATTTCATCGCTTGTAAGTGATCAAGCATTACAAAGGTGTGTCCATTGCCACAGGTGCTACTAAGAAATGTTATCATTCCCTTAACACAGTTACCAATCCCCACCAGTGGCATAATTATCACTTTCATTAATAAATTTACTGGAATTTTGATCACTGTCATCTTTACCATTCATACCATACAATTATTTTCAGCAATCTAACTTATGCATTATTATTACTGTACATTACGTACATTACAGCAGTAGTGATCTTTCGTGTGTGATAAAAGATGGTGACGTCTTTCCCATACACATATCATCAAATATTTACATTACTCTATATAGCACACTACACTTCCCTATCAAAACACACGCCTTTTACTATCCTCAAGATTATCATAACTACCCTACATTTAAACAGGATTAACCATCCTTGATATGCACATATTCATGCCTACCACAAGTATTATCATAACTACTCTAGACAATACAAAAACACAACTACAACCATACGAAGGTTACAACCAAACTATATTTTTTATCCGGGATATTAAGAGAACATGTCACCAACAATCTCTCACTAAAACAAAAACAGATCATCCATCATCATGTGCAGTGTGTACAAAAACGTTCATCGTGTCCTGCCAAACATTGGATCAACAAAACCTAAGGAAATGCTGCTCATGCTCCTGGACCGGCTACCATGGCGCAGTGGATCCACCTGGTCATTGGTTACCCTCCCATATTTTGCACCGGCATTGTTGTACCTTGTGGGTATGTGCAGGTGTGTGTTTCTCTCATGTCTTCGTAAGAGTGTTCGCCTGGCACTTTACACCATCTGGATCATTGTAGTCACCTGCTTCGTTCTCGAACAGGAGTTCTTGAGCGTGATGGACCCACTGGTAGTGAGCGCAATAAGATGGCTCGTAGGTCTTGTGCGGAGAGTTGTGAGGAATATCGTGCGGGAACTCATATTCCAGGTGACTATGTTCCTCTTAGTGTTCATCATCCTCGTGAGAATGGTGGTGGAGGAGGTAATGCTTCCTATCATTAGAAAGGCTGACTACGCTGTGCAGGTCACACAGAAAGTCCATAGAATATTCTTGGATGAGATAGTTGTGGCACTTGTCGTGGAGGTGGGAAAGATGATGCTCACTGGCATTCCTGTACTCATCGTAAAGATGGTCACAAAGGTCAGCATCTCTGTATGGTCAGTTGTGTTCAGAGAAGCAGTGATCTTGGAGACTATGGCACAGTGAATGCCAACAACACCTTCAGGGTCCTTTCTTTCCTGGGGGCCTCATCGAGGAAGTCTTCATCGTTGCAACACTCAGGTTGATTTTCTGTTATAGACTGTTGGCTGGAGGCGCCGTTGTAAACAGTTTTGAGCTGGATTGCTGAATATTTGGTACGATCGTCATGGTCCTGCACACACTGGTAACCGCCGCCATAGTACATCTTCGTCCAGCAATTTACGTGATTCAAATGACGTCGAAATTGGGTAAATACGTAGTAACCTTTGTGAAAGTGGTCAACAGCCGAAGAGGGTGTGTTGAAATGGTTTGGACATATGGAGATAATGAGTGAGGAAAGATTGACAAAAAGGATGTAAGTGTCAGAGGTGGAGGGAAGAAGGATAAGCGGGAGACGGTGGTTAAGTATAATAAATAAATAGTTTAAAATATAGATATTGATATTATCATTAATATCATCGCTATTATTATTATTATCATTATTATTAGTATTATTATTATATGGTTATCATTATCATTATAATTATTATCATCAATTCTATTATTATCATCATTTTTATCATTATTGTTATATTATTATTATTATCATAATTAATATTATTATTATTATTATTACTATTATTATTATCATCATTATTATTATCATATTATTATTATTATTATTATTATTATTATCATTATTATTATTATTATTATTATAATTATTATTATTATTATTATTATTATTATTATTATTATTATTATTATTATTATTATTATTATTATTGCTATTATTTTTATTATCATTATTATTATTATTATTATTATTATTATTATTATTATTATTATTATTATTATTATTATTATTATTATTATTATTATTATTATTATCATTATTATTATTATTATTAATATTATCATTATATTATTATCATTACTATTATTATTGTCATTACTATTATCATTATTATTTTCAATATTACTATTATTCTTGCTTTGAAGAATGTATGTGAGAAATTCTTAGAAATACAGATGGACTTGTATGTAGCCTTTATGAATCTGGAGAAGGAATAGGATAGGGTGGATACAGATCCTCTGTGGAAGGCAAGTTGCTAGAAGCAGTGAAAAGTTTTTACAAAGGATGTAAGGCATGTGCACAAGTAGGAAGAGAGGAAAGTGATTGGTTCCTAGTGAATGTGTGTTTGCATCAAGGGTGTGTGATGTCTCCATGGTAGTTTACTTTGTTTATGGATTGGGTTGTTAGGGAGGTGAATGCAAGAGTTTTGGAGAGAAGGGCAAGTATACAGTCTGTTGCGGATGAGAGGGCTTCGGAAGTGTCAGTTCTTGTTTGCTGATGATACAGCGCTGGTGGCTGATTCGGATGCAGAAGCTGGTGACTGAGTTTGGTAAAGTGTGTAAAAGAAGAAAACTGAGAGTAAATGTGAATAAGAGCAAGGTTATTAGGTTCAGTAGGGTTGAGGGACACGTCAATTGGGAGGTAAGTTTGAATGGAGAAAAATGAAGAAAGTGAAGTGCTGTAGATACTGGGAGTGGACTTCGTAGCAGATGGAACGATGGAAGCGGAAGCGAGTCATAGGTTGGGGGAGAGAACGAAGGTTCTGGGAGCGTTGGAGAATGTGCATGTTGGAGGGAAAGAATATTATCTCGAAGAGGAAAAATGGGTATGTTTGAAGGATTAGTGGTTCCAACGATGTTCTATGGTTGCGAGATGTGGGCTATAGATAGGGTTTTGCGGAGAAGGGTGGATGTGTAGGAAATGAGATGTTTGAGGACAATATGTGGTGTGAGGTGGTTTGATTGATTAAGTAATGAAAGGGTAAGAGAGATGTGTGGTAATAAAAAGAGTGTTGTTGAGAGAGCAGAAGCTGTTTTGAAATGGTTTGGTCACATGGAGAGAATGAGTGAGGAAAGATTGACAAAGAGGATATATGTGTCAGAGGTGGAGGGAATGAGGAGAAGTGGGAGACCAAATTGGAGATGGAAGGATGGAGTGAAAAAAGATTTTGAGCGATTGGAGCCTGAACATACAGGAGGGTGAAAGGTGTACAAGGAATAGAGTGAATCGGAACAATCTGGTATACCGGGGTCGACGTGCTATCAATGGATAGAACCAGGGCATGTGAAGCGTCTGGGGTGAACCATGGAAACTCTGTGGGGCCTGGATGTGGAAAGGGAGCTGTGGTTTCGGTGCATTACACATGACAGCTAGAGACTGAGTGTGAATGAATGTGGACTTTCGTTGTCTTTTCCTAGAGCTACCTCGCGCGTGCTGGGGGTAGGGGGGTGGGGTCATTTTCATATATGCTGGGGTTGCGATGGGAATAGATAAAGGCAGCAGGTATGGATATGTACATGGGTATATACGTATATGTTTGTGTGTGTGTTTGTATGTATACGTTGAAATGTATAGGTATGTATTTGTGCGTGTGTGGGCGTTTATGTATATACATGCGTATATGGGTGGGTTCGGCCACTCCTTCGTCTGTTTCCTTACGCTACCTCGCTAACGCGGGAGACAGCGACTAAGTATAATAAAATTATCTTATGGAGGCAAAGGTGAAGATTTGTAGAGGTTTTCAGAAGAATGTTGTGGTGAAGAGAGTGGTGCACTAGATGAGACTGGTGAATATGTTATGTACTTCAAAATGTTACAGAAGACTTAAGGAATCTAATGAAACATAATGTTGTTCTGATAGATTATTTGTTTATAAGGACTATGTATTGTGTTGAACTTTAATGGTTGTTTAAACCAATGCGTTTCAGCTAGAATCAGTAAAGATTATAAGAAATTCTAAACAGTTGATAAAAACATAAATCTTTATTATCATAAATAACAGAACATATTCTCCTCTGGGGATTTAAAAAAAAAAAAAACAACACAAGAGAACTAGTTTAAGGCAGGAGTATTTTATTTTCGTAACAAACTATATACTATTACGTCCCTTTTCTATCATAAATCTTATGTTCACTTTCAACAAATGTCTTGTATCTATAATAAAAATTCGGTATAGAGATTTGTTGAATGTCCTCCAGCGAGGCGTTGTATGAGTCTTCGTTAGTGAAGTTCATTTCGTGTAATGGATCATGCATTACAAAGTTGTGTCCATCCACACAAGTGTTACACGTCCCGGGTAAAGATATTTCCTAGAAATGGCGTCTATCTAACACAGATACGTCTTCTATAGATATTTGTAAAACATTCTTCTGAGGGACGATACCTAACATTTTCGTAATAAAGTTGATCAGTTGTAAGTGATCAAGCATTACAAAGGTGTGTCCATTGCCACAGGTGCTAGTGATCCCGGGCGGGTCAAGGTATTTCACCATCTTTGTTTCCTCAACACTTCTAGTTATATATGTTTCATCCTTGATGTGATCCTTACAATGAGTATTCATGGTTTGTAATTCTCTTCATCCTTATCATAGCATTAATCAGTTGAAGTGCAGAATACTTATATGAAACTGACTACTGTATTCTGTTTGAAACATAATGCTATGAAAGGTGTTACCGGACTCCACTCGTAAGTGGTTATGGTTCACATTCTGGCTTCATGACCTTTAGGTGATAGCCCTTAAATCCAACAACATATATACATCCTGTTATACAACTGATGTTACTGTCTGACGTATGTATGGTGCGGCTTGATGACCTTACCTGCTGATGGTCAAACATGTTATCATGTTGCAAATATCGTGATTTGTATGTTTTACCGAATGGTAGAGATTCTGGTTTAATGACATTTCTTGCTAATAGCAAGTAAATTCAACAACAGATATACATACTTACGTGTTACAGAGGCCATATGATAAGGGCCCGAGCCAGGCAAGGACCTGACGAATATCTAAACAAGAAATTCCCTGTTAGGCAAGTTGAAAACGGCTGTGTAGAAGCGAGGACCCGTAATAGAAAGAATAACTACAACAACAATGATAACAACAACAGCAACAACAACAACAACAACAACAACAACAACAACAACAACAACAACAACAACAACAACAACAAAATGTTACGTGAAGACCTAGCTAATGTGACACAAATCATAACTGCTAAGAGAAGACTTGTTGAACATAATAATAACATAACTGTACAGAAAATAATAGTTTCTGAGAAAATGTCAAGTGCAGACCTGGTGACTCTCACAACAGATAATCATTATTCAGCAACGGATAACAATTGTATACAGTAACTTACAAACATTGTTTCTCATGACAGAAGATGATCCAGCCTTTACACACGACAAACTACAGACAGCACTGAGCTCCGGCACGTTGAACTCTCCACTAACTACCAGGAACCCTCCTCCTCCTTCTGACGATCCCGAGAACATTGTGTGTTGACCACCCGACACCCACCCACCCCACACCTCCTGTATACGTAAGGCTGGTCAACAGTAGACGGTCTCCTCCCAACACCGGTCACGACGACTCTTACCTGAGTGAGGAAGGCTGCCACCGTAGCCAGTGAGGTGGTACAGGGTGTGTGTCTTCACCTGTTGCTTATGTTTCCCAGGTGTGGTCGGGCAGGCAGGCAGGGGAGGTGGCCTGGGTAAACAGCTTTAGTTAGGTATTTGTTCTTGACTCCAGCCAAATCTTGCCACCACCGGCCGGACCGGTACCAGGTGACACCTTCCCAGGTGTGGCCTCCTGGTTATAGCTCTCCCGGCTTGGCTGGATAGGCAGTGACGTCTTCCATGTGTGGGTGATGAGGAGTTTGTATGTGCTTGATCTAACGTATCATATTGAGAATGGAGTAATGATGATACACAGAGACAGCCAGCCGGTTACAACTATTATTGATCACCAGGGAATATATGTATTTTCTCAGTAGATATCTATAATCAAATATTAATCATCTAATCATTCCATAGCTATGATAAGCGTATCCACTGATGTTTCTGAAGATCCAGGGTGCAGATTTGTATGAAAGTTAGTCAGTTAGGACAAGCATAGCGTACCTAAGAATTTGTTTTGATGTAACATTTACTTCTTAACATGTCATTTCTTTTTTCTTATATATAGAAGGTGTAAATAATTAACCCAGTGTGTAGCTCCATGACTTCTTCCTATCTTTAAGCAACAGAAGACGATAAAGACTTGCATGTAAACAGACCAGTTCCCACCTGACTCCAGGTAGACATCAAAGTCAACCCCTGGTCGACCTCCCAGTTAATCTTCTGGTCAACTAAAAGATATGTTATGGTAGATACATGGCTGGATATAGACTCTATCACACCAATTATTGATCACCATGGAATGTATCACATAATTTAGCATTTTATTATGGGATTTATACTGAAAATGAAATGATATATATAGGCTGATCCTTCGATACCGCTAATATGCGTATACCATAACTTTTCTGGAGGCCAGGGTGGGTGGGTGCAGATATGTGTGACAAGTCAAACCGTTGTTAGCACTTGTACAGCCACGTAAGAATTGGTTGTGTAAATCACGTCTACTTCTCAACATGTGTTGATGAATACATCGTTGAAGAAGGTCAAAAACAAACCTACCCAAAGTATAACTGCAGACGTTATACTTGGTTGTGAATACTGACAAGAGAAGAATAGATACGGGTTGTACATAAACAGTTGGTGTCATCATAGGTATAGCCATTATCCTTCAGAAATATTAAATTACTTTCAAGATTTACTTCGTAAAAGGTTTTATGGTACGAGGTAAACCTACTGGTCTTAAATCATTATGGTACGAGGGAAACCTACTGGTCTTAAATCATTATGGTACGAGGGAAACCTACTGGTCTTAAATCATTATGGTACGAGGGAAACCTACTGGTCTTAAATCATTATGGTACGAGGGAAACCTACTGGTCTTAAATCATTATGGTACGAGGGAAACCAACTGGTCTTAAATCATTATGGTACGAGGGAAACCTACTGGTCTTAAATCATTATGGTACGAGGGAAACCTACTGGTCTTAAATCATCATGGTACGAGGGAAACCTACTGGTCTTAAATCATTATGGTACGAGGGAGACCTACTGGTCTTAAATCATTATGGTACAAGGGAAACCTACTGGTCTTAAATCATTATGGTACGAGGGAAACCTACTGGTCTTAAATCATTATGGTACGAGGGAAACCTACTGGTCTTAAATCATTATGGTACGAGGGAGACCTACTGGTCTTAAATCATTATGGTACGAGGGAAACCTACTGGTCTTAAATCATTATGGTACGAGGGAAACCTACTGGTCTTAAATCATTATGGTACGAGGGAAACCTACTGGTCTTAAATCATTATGGTACGAGGAAACCTACTGGTCTTAAATCATTATGGTACGAGGGAGACCTACTGGTCTTAAATCATTATGGTACGAGGGAAACCTACTGGTCTTAAATCATTATGGTACGAGGGAAACCTACTGGTCTTAAATCATACAGCTACTAATTTCTTGAAATGAAGACTTACAGAACTGTATTTATAATGTCGTTATGATCAATCTTTCAGATTCATTTTGTATTACTTTTATCAGTAACTGATAAACTATATTGATTCTTTTGATATTTATGCTTTTGATAAAAACCATTGAATGAATTCTACAGATTAGTTTATATGAACCAAAATATCCATACTATAGATAAAATCAAATGTTATTCGTGTTTTTCTACGTCAACAGTTCCATGATATAATCAATGATGTACCTATGTTAGGGTCTAGGGCCAGGTATATATAGTGTATGTGGTATTAGAATTATCATCAACACCTAAAGGAGTTAAAGACTATTGGCGTGGTAGTTGTAAATTGATGTTCATGTGCCTATTGACCCTGGCAGTTGATGGGCCTAAATCCACCACTAACCAGCCAACCAACCAACCTTATGATACATATTTACTTGATCAACACATCAGGCTTGGCCCCACCCACCTACTACCCTTCTCCAGACACACTTGCTGCCTCCTAACCATTAGTGTCTTACTCTCACAACCATCAGACAGAGAGGAGGGTGTCTCCAGACACACTTGCTGCATCCTAACCATTAGTGTCTTCACTCTCACAACATCAGACAGAGTAGGAGATGTCTCCAGACACACTTGCGCGTGTCTCCAGATCACACTTGCTGCCTCCTAACCATTAGTGTCTTACTCTCACAACATCAGACAGAGAGGAGGGTGTCTCCAGACACACTTGCTGCCTCCTAACCATTAGTGTCTTACTCTCACAACATCAGACAGAGAGGAGAGTGTCTCCAGACACACTTGCTGCCTCCTAACCATTAGTGTCTTACTCTCACAACATCAGACAGAGAGGAGAGTGTCTCCAGACACACTTGCTGCCTCCTAACCATTAGTGTCTTACTCTCACAACATCAGACAGAGAGGAGAGTGTCTCCAGACACACTTGCTGCCTCCTAACCATTAGTGTCTTACTCTCACAACATCAGACAGAGAGGAGAGTGTCTCCAGACACACTTGCTGCCTCCTAACCATTAGTGTCTTACTCTCACAACATCAGACAGAGAGGAGAGTGTCTCCAGACACACTTGCTGCCTCCTAACCATTTGTGTCTTACTCTCACAACATCAGACAGAGAGGAGAGTGTCTCCAGACACACTTGCTGCCTCCTAACCATTAGTGTCTTACTCTCACAACATCAGACAGAGAGGAGAGTGTCTCCAGACACACTTGCTGCCTCCTAACCATTAGTATCTTACTCTCACAACATCAGACAGAGAGGA
Organism: Panulirus ornatus; assembly: GCF_036320965.1. Classification (NCBI taxonomy): domain Eukaryota; kingdom Metazoa; phylum Arthropoda; class Malacostraca; order Decapoda; family Palinuridae; genus Panulirus; species Panulirus ornatus. The sequence continues at coordinate 11,167,078 of NC_092293.1, read as the reverse complement.
GAGTGTCTCCAGACACACTTGCTGCCTCCTAACCATTAGTGTCTTACTCTCACAACATCAGACAGAGAGGAGAGTGTCTCCAGACACACTTGCTGCCTCCTAACCATTAGTGTCTTACTCTCACAACATCAGACAGAGAGGATGTTATGCCTCTTATCTAACCTGACACATCAGCCGGGGTCTCAGGACGTTGATAAGGTCATGGTCGGATCCCCTTATGTATCTATCATGTGACCTCAGGTCAGTTATTGAACGTTATCGCTGATAATACAGCGTTGTTAGGCGGTTAATGATGGTGGTTATTAACCTCGCTTAGACACACATATACACTCGAACAAGGTTGTATATAAGCCCGGCTGGCTCAGTCGGTAGAGCACGAGACTCTTAATCTCGGGGTCGTGGGTTCGAGCCCCACGTTGGGCGGTAACAGTTTTCTATGATGTAACATGAAACAGCTTCTGAACATACCATCCACCGCCCGTCTAGATCAACCAATCTGCTAAACACAAGACATCTGAAGAGTTATTAAGTACTGAAAGACAAACAACAATTCTGTTTGAAACAGTCAGTGATGATGCACGGGAGGCTGAAGGAAATGTGTCACTGTTCACTGCTGAACATTGTACATTACGTGTTGTTCATCATCTCAGTAAGCTTTGCAAAGCAGGATTTGCAAACAGTAAAGAATGCAAGAATTTCAGGTTAAAAAGGTGGAAGTGTAGTGCAGTTGTGAGCAATGTGTTTGCCCCGCATTTTAACAGCAACTTGAAAAGTGATATGGGCAGTCAGAAGTTTAGCTTCTTAACTGATGAGAGTAATGACATTACTGTAACGAAATTATTGGGTATTGTTGTCCAGTTCTATTCTGAAAGTAAGAATAAGATTGTAATGACTTTCTTGGACCTTGTTGAGCTGACTGACTGTAATGCTAATGGGATATGTGATCCCATCAAGAAGTCTTTTAAAAATAATGGGTTGGAGTTACAAAACCTTATTGCAATTAGCCCCGACAATGCTTCTGTGATGACAGGTGTTAACAGTGGAGTGTATGATACACTCAAGTTAGAAGTTCCTCATGTGATCTTGATCAAGTGTGTGTGTGTCATTCTCTACTGCTAGTTGTCTCGTGCTGCAGCAGAGTATCTCCCTAGGAACCTGGATTTTATCATCAGAGAAACCTATAATTGGTTTTCCCACTCTGCCAGTGATGGTCAAGTTCCAGTGAAACTTATACAGCTAAGCCAGACTCGATGGCTGTCAACTGAATCAGCAATTGTCATAATACTGCAGCAGTGGGTTGAACTTATGACTCACTTTGAAATGGCAAGAAATGATGAAAGGTGTTACACATCTCATAATCTATATGTTATGTTTTTTGACAAGAAAAACTATGCCTTCCTGATATTCCTGAAGTATATTCTTGGAGAAGTCCAGTGCTTGAATGAGAAATTTAAATCTGAGGCACTGGATCCAAGCAAACTGCTAAGTGACCTTATTCAACTTATTGGTTCCATAAGTTCTAAGGTTCTCATCCCAGGCAGAAATTAAATGAAGGAGATTCAATAGAGAACTACTTAGACCCGCGTGCGTCCTTGAGGAACGAGTTTGAAAAGGAGATGGCACAATGTAAGCTTCCTGATGAAAAGGATATCCGAGGAAGATACATACAGATTGTAGTGGAGTTGGTGAAACAGCTTCGTCAACGTTTGCCAGACAATGTCCAAGTGTCACAGTCAGTGTCATCACTGAGTACAAGTGAATATCTGCAACCCATAAAGCCTGGAATACTGGAATTAGCAAAGATCTTACTGATAACGAAGAAATTCTTACACGCATTGAGTTCCAGTTGAGGAAGCTTCATCATGTATTGTGGAAGCAGAACACTGTGACCCTGGCACTCTGGACTGAAACAGCCTCGTACAAGGATGCAACTGGAGGAAAGCTTTAGTTATATGAACATCGTGAAGTGAAAGCTTCGATATTGATTATCAAAAGCTTAAATGCAATACTAACTATCAAGTATGGACTAAGATGAAATGGAAACTGTTGTTATGATTATGAACTGCCTGAGGAAGTACTGAAAAACACTGGATTATTGAAAAGATACGAGTTATCACAACCACAACCTGGACCCTCACATAGACCACCACAACCCCAGGTCACCAAGGACGAAGAGACTGCGAATTGGTAATTAGCAGATCTGGAATAATGGTGAGTATTTTAGTGTTAAAGCAGTCAGTCGTATCTGTCATTAATCATTTGGCACGTCAAAGAGCAGAAATAATTCGAAGAGCATTTTTTCGCTGTCATTTTAGCAAGTTTAACGCTTTTCTAGCGCTTTTCGGGAGAGAATCTAGCGCCATATAAAATTTGGGTCATCAACTTTGGTGGTCAAAAGGTTTCAGTAGGTCGTTGGTGGTCAGTCAGGAGGGGTGTTGGCGTTGTTCTGGTTATCCGATGTGTTTTATCTTGATCACGGAGTGGGACAGAGAGAAATGATAACCTAACTTGATGAATATGAGAAGTTTCCTGGGCTCTGGCATCCCCAAAATGGATCGTACCACAATAAAACCGTCAAGTATGGTCGCTGGGTTAGCACTGCACGGGGTATCTGGCAATTATTTCACATGATCGTAAGAAAAATGAAAGAATTAATAAACATCACTTTTCTTTTGTCTTATTTTTCTTGATATTTGACATATTTCATTCATTGATTTCAATCAGATTCGGTAAAAGTTGTGATGATTCAACATTGTGTTTGTAAAACGTCCACTGTGGATCTTCCTCCGTTCCTGAAATACTAAGATAACGACCTTGTGGACGCCGACCACAACACATCAACACCCCAGTCACAACCCCACGTGGTCACGCTGGCCTCAACCAGTCACAACCCCACGTGGTCACGTTAGCCTCAACCAGTCACAACCCCACGTGGTCACGCTGGCCTCAACCAGTCACAACCCCACGTGGTCACGCTGGCCTCAACCAGTCACAACCCCACGTGGTCACGCTGGCCTCAACCAGTCACAACCCCACGTGGTCACGCTGGCCTCAACCAGTCACAACCCCACGTGGTCACGCTGTCCTCAACCAGTCACAACCCCACGTGGTCACGCTGGCCTCAACCAGTCACATCCCCAAGTGGTCACGCTGGCCTCAACCAGTCACAACCCTACGTGGTCACGCTGTCCTCAACCAGTCACAACTCCACGTGGTCACGCTGGCCTCAACCAGTCACAACCCCACGTGGTCACGCTGGCCTCAACCAGTCACAACTCCACGTGGTCACGCTGGCCTCAACCAGTCACAACCCCACGTGGTCACGCTGGCCTCAACCAGTCACAACCCCACGTGGTCACGCTGGCCTCAACCAGTCACAATTCCACGTGGTCACGCTGGCCTCAACCAGTCACAACTCCACGTGGTCACGCTGGCCTCAACCAGTCACAACCCCAAGTGGTCACGCTACCCTCAACCAGTCACAACCCCAAGTGGTCACGCTGGCCTCAACCAGTCACAACCCCACGTGGTCACGTTGGCCTGAATCAGTCACAACCCCCGTGGTCACGCTAGCCTCTACCGGTCACAAGCCCCACGTGGTCACGTTGGCCTCAACCAGTCACAACCCCATGTGGTCACCCTGGCTTCAACTAGTCAAAACCCCACGCGGTCACCCTGGCCTCAACCAGTCACAACCCCACGTGGTGACGCTGCCCTCAACCAGTCACAACCCCAAATGGTCACGCTGGCCTCAACGAGGTACAACCCAACGTGTCACGCTGCCCTCAACCAGTCACAAGCCCCATGTGGTCACGCTGGCCTCAACGAGGTACAACCCAACGTGTCACGCTGCCCTCAACCAGTCACAAGCCCCACGTGGTCACGCTGCCTCAACCAGTCACAACCCCACGTGGTCACGCTGGCCTCAACCAGTCACAAGCCCCACGTGGTCACGCTAGCCTCAACCAGTCACAACCCCACGTGGTCACGCTGGCCTCAACCAGTCAGAAGCCCCACGTGGTCACGCATGCCTCAACCAGTCACAACCCCACGTGGTCACGCTGGCCTCAACCAGTCACAACCCCACGTGGTCACGCTGGCCTCAACCAGTCACAACCCCACGTGGTCACGCTGGCCTCAACCAGTCACAACCCCACGTGGTCACGCTGGCCTCAACCAGTCACAACCCCACCTGGTCACGCTGGCCTAACCAGTCACAACCCACGTGGTCACGCTGGCCTCAACCAGTCACAACCCCACGTGGTCACACTGGCCTCAACCAGTCACAAGCCCCACGTGGTCACGCTGGCCTCAACCAGTCACGACCCCACGTTGTCACGCTGTCCTCAACCAGTCACAACCCCGCGTGGTCACGCTGGCCTCAACCAGTCACGACCCAACTTGGTCACGCTGGCCTCAACCAGTCACGAGCCCACGTGGTCACGCTGGCCTCAACCAGTCACAAGCCCACGTGGTCACGCTGGCCTCAACCAGTTACAAACCCCACGTGGTCACACTGGCCACAACCAGTTCACAACCCCACGTGGTCACGCTGGCCTCAACCAGTTACAAACCCCACGTGGTCACGCTGTCCTCAACCAGTTACAAAGCCCCACGTGGTCACGCTGGCCTCAACCAGTACAAGACCCCACGTTGTCACGCTGTCCTCAACCAGTCACGACCCCGCGTGGTCACGCTGGCCTCAACCAGTCACAAGCCCACGTGGTCACGCTGGCCTCAACCAGTTACAAACCCAACGTGGTCACACTGGCCACAACCGTTCTATATCAACTGTCATCTGCCACCAATTATTGTATCAGATGGGCAATGCCTGGAAGACGACAGCGATGTGCTTTCAGAGTATATTTTCACAGAAACTACATAGTAAAAATAATTTTGTAGTTATAGCTTTAGAATAATTGAAAAAAGACAAAGTTACATGAAGCATAAAAACGGCCTTAGAAAAGGAGAGTTGCAAGTGTAGCAGCAGCAGCAGGTGTTGGTCAAGATGTTATAACCGGCAGGTCATGATGCGGCCCATCATCTACAAGTGGTACACACACCATCCCTAGACCACACTTACACTACACTTGACCCAGCCTTGTGGCACCCGCGCCAGCCAGGTACTCACTGGCAGTCAACATTATATCATGACAACAAACTTGGACCTACAACTAAACACAACTTATAAATAATAACCCAGCTGGCTAGATTGACAACCATCATGGCGGTCCGCCAGTCATCTGTATATCTCAATCTTTCCTTCATTTATTCTCCAACTTTTTCATGTCATATCCCAACTCCTCTGTTCATCAACATCTTTACGTCATCTCATAGAAAGGGTTATATACACAGTAAGAGTGTATGTGGCACTCAATCTCTCTTGGTATTTCTTCACACAAGTCTCTTTTCCAAGTTCACTTCCTCTCGCCACCTCTTCTCCCCGACATTGTTTCCTCATTCGAAAACCTCTTCAGATCTTCACTGTCGTCTCCACTGTCGCCTCCAGCTGCCCCTATCAGCACATTTACACCCAAAAGTCTTTCTTTTACACGTCTTTCAATTAACATGTAATCCAGTCATGCCCACTGGCCATCTCTCCTACTCACATACGTATATTTATGTATATCACATTTTACAAACCAGGTATTCCCAATCACCAGTCCTTTACACACACACAACACAAGTTGTTCACCATTTCCATGCACCTCAGTTATACCTTCCACTGCCACATTACTTACCTTCACATTTAAATCACCATCACTAATACCTGGTCTCTTACATCATAACTGCTGACACACTCACTCACTTGCTCCCAAAATACTTGCCTCTGTTCTTGACTCTAACTCGCTACCTCGCTAAGTGCCATTTGACCTGACCTAATGGGGCAGGACAAGGGTCATTATCTTCAGTACTCTCTGGACACCACTGGTTCTTGGCCTCAGCCACTAGACTCTCCACTTCAATACTATCTCACTAAACTCTTAAAATCACTGATCTTTGACCCAACGCTTTCAGATAATGTCCAAATCCTAATTCATCGTCAAGATCTTCACTATAACGTTGGATGAACATACTGAATGTTGGAGACTCGAACCCATGACCTTGATCTTTGAGACTCAGGCTCGGTGATAATGTGTACCACACCTGCCAGTGAATTGCAATACTTAGTCACCTAAATCTTAAGACCACACATGTACATACCGAACTCTAGATAAAAAAATTGTCAACGGAAGATATTTCATGTATCTGGTTTTAAAACTGATAAGATCAGGAAATAAGATTTAATCATTATCATTATCGGACGATTATAATGCCCAACAACACACGTTAGGTACACAATATATTTCCTACTAACCTACATGTGAAATGACAATCCATACCATATCTAACTTCCCACTTGATAACCAGCATATTGTATCCTTCAGTACCAGATATCATATTATACTTAATGATAATGATAATCATAATGATTATAATAATGATAACAATGATACTAATGATAATAATATTGATAATAATAATAATAATGATGATGATGATGATAATAATAATGATACATAATAGTAATGATGATGCTAATAATGATGATGATGATAATAATGATAATAATGATAATAATGATAATGATAATATTAATTATAATAATAATAATAATAATGATAATAATAATAATAATAATTTTTTTTTTATTTTTATACTTTGTCGCTGTCTCCCGCGTTTGCGAGGTAGCGCAAGGAAACAGACGAAAGAAATGGCCCCCCCCCATACACATGTACATACACATGTCCACACACGCAAATATACATACCTACACAGCTTTCCATGGTTTACCCCAGACGCTTCACATGCCTTGATTCAATCCACTGACAGCACGTCAACCCCTGTATACCACATCGCTCCAATTCACTCTATTCCTTGCCCTCCTTTCACCCTCCTGCATGTTCAGGCCCCGATCACACAAAATCTTTTTTACTCCATCTTTCCACCTCCAATTTGGTCTCCCTCTTCTCCTCGTTCCCTCCACCTACGACACATATATCCTCTTGGTCAATCTTTCCTCACTCATTCTCTCCATGTGCCCAAACCATTTCAAAACATCCTCTTCTGCTCTCTCAACCACGCTCTTTTTATTTCCACACATCTCTCTTACCCTTACGTTACTTACTCGATCAAACCACCTCACACCACACATTGTCCTCAAACATCTCATTTCCAGCACATCCATCCTCCTGCGCACAACTCTATCCATAGCCCACGCCTCGCAACCATACAACATTGTTGGAACCACTATTCCTTCAAACATACCCATTTTTGCTTTCCGAGATAATGTTCTCGACTTCCACACATTTTTCAAGGCTCCCAAAATTTTCGCCCCCTCCCCCACCCTATGATCCACTTCCGCTTCCATGGTTCCATCCGCTGACAGATCCACTCCCAGATATCTAAAACACTTCACTTCCTCCAGTTTTTCTCCATTCAAACTCACCTCCCAATTGACTTGACCCTCAACCCTACTGTACCTAATAACCTTGCTCTTATTCACATTTACTCTTAACTTTCTTCTTCCACACACTTTACCAAACTCAGTCACCAGCTTCTGCAGTTTCTCACATGAATCAGCCACCAGCGCTGTATCATCAGCGAACAACAACTGACTCACTTCCCAAGCTCTCTCATCCCCAACAGACTTCATACTTGCCCCTCTTTCCAGGACTCTTGCATTTACCTCCCTAACAACCCCATCCATAAACAAATTAAACAACCATGGAGACATCACACACCCCTGCCGCAAACCTACATTCACTGAGAACCAATCACTTTCCTCTCTTCCTACACGTACACATGCCTTACATCCTCGATAAAAACTTTTCACTGCTTCTAACAACTTGCCTCCCACACCATATATTCTTAATACCTTCCACAGAGCATCTCTATCAACTCTATCATATGCCTTCTCCAGATCCATAAATGCTACATACAAATCCATTTGCTTTTCTAAGTATTTCTCACATACATTCTTCAAAGCAAACACCTGATCCACACATCCTCTACCACTTCTGAAATAATAATAGTAATAATAATAATAATGATAATAATAATAATAATAATAATAATAATAATAATAATAATAATAATATAATAATAATAATAATAATTATAATCATAATGATTACAATAATGATAAAAATGATGATAATGATAATAATAATGATAATAATAGTGATAATGGTAATGATAATGATAATGATGATGATGATAATAATGATACATAATAGTAATGATGATGCTAATAATGATGATGATGATAATAATGATAATAATGATAATGATAATGATAATAATAATAATAATAATAATAATAATAATAATAATAATAATAATAATAATAATAATAATAATGATAATAATAATAATGATAATAATAATAATGGTGATGATAATAATAGTAATAATAATGATGTAATTATGATAAATAGTACTGTACTATAATGATAATAATAGTAAGAATAATGATGTAATTATGATAAATAGTACTGTACTATAATGATAATAACAATAATGATAATAATAATGATAATAATAATAATAATAATAGTAAAAATAATGATGTAATTATGATAAATAGTACTGTACTATAATGATAATAATAATAATAGTAATAATAATGATGTAATTATGATAAATAGTACTGTACTATAATGATAATAATAATAATAGTAATAATAATGATGTAATTATGATAAATAGTACTGTACTATAATGATAATAACGGTAAAACATTCAATACAGTTTTCTCTTCCTAATATAACAAGACAATATGGTCTAAATATACCACATACCGGTGTTACACTGAGTTAAAAGAATTAAACTCCACAAACCATGATTTTGTCTTGATCTGTCCTTGTAACAGTATTTTGAACCTGTAGTCATCTTGGTGTATATTGTTTAGTTTTCGTAACCATTAAATGAATATAAGTCAACATGTTTTCAGGAAAAAATAAGTTTTTCCAATTGTATGTTTTTCATTTTCCATTGGATGGAAGCATCCCAGGGATTAGTGTATATCTTGTGTCCCAACCAACTGTTGGTTCCTGCTGTCTCTGGGTTAGTCATGTTTTATGGAAAAAAGAAAGATAAATGTTTATCAGGAGCGGGACTCGAACCCACGCCCGGAAGACCAGACAATGATTTGAAAGCAGCGCCTTAAACCACCCGGCCATCTTGCCAGGAGAAAATAAATTTGGAAGTTCTCTCTAACTTACTAAACTGAACCAATTCCAGGAGCAAATGTATAGTATATACTTATAAGGTTAAGAGACGGGACAACACGAGTGTATAACTCTCTCCCATAATGCACACACACACACACACACACACACACACACACACACACACACACACAGAGCGGCGCCAGGCTGGAGGCGGGGCATCGTGACGTCACAGGCAAGTCCCTCCCCCCGCCAGATCCAAACATGTGTTGTGTCTGGTGATGGCGGTTCAAGATTTCCCACATTTATATTGATCTTTACATTATCATCCACTCCCAAAGTCACCTGGCATTCTTGTGTTTCAACAACAGACGTGATATATGCAACACCAGGCAAACATTGTACCATTATCTGATAGGTTAATTGGTGCACAATCAAGAACCAGTGAATTTCATCGCCGCCATAAGTAAGTAAGGAAGGTGACTTTAATGATGATAAATACGACCTGGTATGGCTGTGTCTACACACTACCGCCATCTGGTCAACATTGTACATACCAACATTTAAACTGTGACATTCAACCACAAGGTTTAAAGTCGCTCATGAAAACGCGAACTTAAAATCTATCCATTTAAATCTACCATTCATCAATAAACATTTAAACACCGTCATTTGAACGTAAACCTTCCAGCTGCGTTATTTTACCAGAGTCCTTTAAGATACGTCATATAAACACAAAACTTAAATGTACGTTAAGCTTGTGCAAACCATCATTGAAACTCAAACTTTTGAATTAGAATTGTAATGAAAATGCGAACTTTTAACTCTGTCAAATTACAGCTATTGTACAAAATGATTCACTTAATTGACAAATTTTAATGTCAGTTAATTTAACGATATCCTTTGTGGTTCATCTTTGAAACACAAACCTTTAAACTTTGTCTCTAGAACTGAACACAACCATTAAGTTTCATAACTGGAATGGAAATTTGGATAATCTATCAAAATTCGTCATATAACGCGAACTTTTAAATCCTTCCATTCAGTTGGGCCGTTACTTGCCTGGCTGCCATTCATAATATGTCCTTTTATATTGTATGTTGACTACGCTCTCATTCATTCGTCATTTGGATCGTCTCACTGATATTCCATTCATAAACTTCATTCCTAAAGCTTATTTTTGACCACCATGTTGCTTCCTTAAGGTTTATAATTCTTTGTGTATTTAATAATAGAAGATTCAATGATATTTCTCGTGGTACTGGAATTAGAGTTAATAATGCCATCTCAGTTATTAACTCTAACTCCAGCACCACGAGAAATATCATTGAATCTTCTATTTCTGAATACACAAAGAATTATAATCTTAATATTAGTGATGGTCTATACAAATTGGATAACTTTAATGTTGATAAAATGTGTAAACAATTCACCTTCTTGTCCACATAATAAGTTTATGATACGCTTGTTGTCTGTCTTGGACAATCACATGTTTACCATATGGCGTCCTAGCTACGTCTCTTCGTTGTATATCAACTGACTGTATATTTCTCTCTTGTGTCTCCCTTGATGATGTGAGTTTTACACGAAAGTGCACTTGGGAACTTATCGTGTTTATTTTCCCTGTGAACTCATAAGAATATACTTGATCACGTGCAAAATTGTGATCCTTTTCAATATATATATATATATATATATATATATATATATATATATATATATATATATATATATATATATATATATATATATATATATATCCTTCAGTATGTTTACTTTCGATAATGAGGAACAAAAGAAGGAGCCAAACAAGTAAATTTCGTCAAAGACATCTCTCTTTTCTAAACGCTGCCTCGCAAAGATTTTCATTAATTCAAATTGAAGAAACAGACGTATTTTTCTATTGTCTGGTTAGCTCAGTGGTAGAGCGTGAGTCTCACACACTCAAGGTCGTGGGTTCGAGACCCACACCAGACATAATTTTTGTCTTTTTCTTTTTTCATTTTGTCCGCATCACATGTGTGCAACATTCAGTATGTTCGTCCAACGTTATAGTGAAGATCTTCACAATAAATTGGGGTTTTCGACCTTATCTGAAAGGGTCAGGTCCACCAAGACGTCCTTGAAATCTTCCAGAAGCTTCTGGCGATCCTCCTCCAACTGCTGGGCACATCTGAGTTAACATGGGCCGGACATCGGTTGTGGAACGACTTAATCTGCTTCCGGTAGTTAGCAGGGATGATAATGAGGGCTCTGACCTCATACCAGGTCAGCTTAGTTCCAGTCTATTGCTTAGTTCCAGTCTATTGCTTAGTTCCAGTCTATTGCAACGACAATAAAAAAGTAAAACTCATTTCTTTGTGGAAAATTGAGAGGAAAACACGACAGCAACATGGAGATTTACCCTGTGGTTATTTTGCCGGCTAGTCGGCAACGGTCGGTCAAACACTATTTTGCCTTGGTAATCTCAGTACTTCATATAATACTATGTCACAAAATATGTTCTTGGGGGCGTAGCTCAGTGGTAGAGCACTCGCTTGGCATGCGAGAGGACCCGGGTTCAAACCCCGGCGCTTCCATTTTTATTTGGGAAATTCATTGTTTTCAGTGTTATATATATATATATATATATATATATATATATATATATATATATATATATATATATATATATCGTCCGATCAGGGAAGTTAAGCAACGTTGGGTCTGGTTAGTACTTGGATGGGTGACCGTCTGGGAACACCAGATGCTGTTATCCCTGGGGATAGGGAAGAAAGTATACTTGCCACGTATTCCCTGCGTGTCGTACAAGGCGACTAAAAGGGGAGGGAGCAGAAGGCCGGAAATCCTTTACTCTCACTTTCAATTTTACAAAAGACGGAACAGAGAAGACATAAAGATATTGTAAAGATGTAATTAATATAAGATATAAGAATGAATGGAAGATACGAATGTAGCTGAAACAAGGAGTAATGAAGATTAAGGGGCAATGAAAATTATTCTGTGGTGAAGATGAATG
>NC_092293.1:11129847-11149847 GCF_036320965.1 Panulirus ornatus | reverse complement strand
ACTGACTTGGTCCAGTTGTATGTTTTCATACAAGAAAAAATTGAAGTGTCCCAAGCATTTTGAAATGGCATTTGTACCACTTAACTCTCGATGTTAGTGAAAACATGTGAGATAACCACGACTGAGCAGCTTTCCTGTGTGCTGTGAATTTATTACCTTCCTTTTTCCTCTCTCTCTCTCTCTCTCTCTCTCTCTCTCTCTCTCTCTCTCTCTCTCTCTCTCTCTCTCTCTCTCTCTCTCATCAAAATATTCGAAATTATGAAATTCAATGTAGCCAAACTTCTGAATTACTTGTTTGTCTTGTAAAGTTGATCGTAGGTTTTTTTTGATATATATATATATATATATATATATATATATATATATATATATATATATATATATATATATATATATATATATATATATATATATATATATATATATATATATATATTCTATTTATTCATTTTGCTTTGTCGCTGTCTCCCGCGTTAGCGAGGTAGCGCAAGGAAACAGACGAAAGAATGGCCCAACCCACCCACATACACATGTGTATACATAAACGTCCACACACAGTACATATACATATCTACACATCTCAATGTATACATATATATACACACACAGACATATACATATATACCCATGTACATAATTCATACTGTCTGCCTTTATTCATTCCCATCGCCACTCCGCCACACATGGAATAACAACCCCCTCCCCCCTCATGTGTGCGAGGTAGCGCTAGAAAAAGACAACAAAGGCCCCATTCGTTCACACTCAGTCTCTAGCTGTCATGTAATAATGCACATACATACATATATATATATATATATATATATATATATATATATATATATATTTTTTTTTTTTTTTTTTATACTTTGTCGCTGTCTCCCGCGTTTGCGAGGTAGCGCAAGGAAACAGACGAAAGAAATGGCCCAACCCCCCCCCCCCATACACATGTACATACACACGTCCACACACGCAAATATTCATACCTACACAGCCTTCCATGGTTTACCCCAGACGCTTCACATGCCTTGATTCAATCCACTGACAGCACGTCAACCCCTGTATACCACACCGCTCCAATTCACTCTATTCCTTGCCCTCCTTTCACCCTCCTGCATGTTCAGGCCCCGATCACACAAAATCTTTTTCACTCCATCTTTCCACCTCCAATTTGGTCTCCCTCTTCTCCTCGTTCCCTCCACCTCCGACACATATATCCTCTTGGTCAATCTTTCCTCACTCATTCTCTCCATGTGCCCAAACCATTTCAAAACACCCTCTTCTGCTCTCTCAACCACGCTCTTTTTATTTCCACACATCTCTCTTACCCTTACGTTACTTACTCGATCAAACCACCTCACACCACACATTTTCCTCAAACATCTCATTTCCAGCACATCCATCCTCCTGCGCACATCTCTATCCATAGCCCACGCCTCGCAACCATACAACATTGTTGGAACCACTATTCCTTCAAACATACCCATTTTTGCTTTCCGAGATAATGTTCTCGACTTCCACACATTTTTCAAGGCTCCCAAAATTTTCGCCCCCTCCCCCACCCTATGATCCACTTCCGCTTCCATGGTTCCATCCGCTGACAGATCCACTCCCAGATATCTAAAACACTTCACTTCCTCCAGTTTTTCTCCATTCAAACTCACCTCCCAATTAACTTGACCCTCACCCCTACTGTACCTAATAACCTTGCTCTTATTGACATTTACTCTTAACTTTCTTCTTCCACACACTTTACCAAACTCAGTCACCAGCTTCTGCAGTTTCTCACATGAATCAGCCACCAGCGCTGTATCATCAGCGAACAACAACTGACTCAATTCCCAAGCTCTCTCATCCCCAACAGACTTCATACTTGCCCCTCTTTCCAGGACTCTTGCATTTACCTCCCTAACAACCCCATCCATAAACAAATTAAACAACCATGGAGACATCACACACCCCTGCCGCAAACCTACATTCACTGAGAACCAATCACTTTCCTCTCTTCCTACACGTACACATGCCTTACATCCTCGATAAAAACTTTTCACTGCTTCTAACAACTTGCCTCCCACACCATATATTCTTAATACCTTCCACAGAGCATCTCTATCAACTCTATCATATGCCTTCTCCAGATCCATAAATGCTACATACAAATCCATTTGCTTTTCTAAGTATTTCTCACATACATTCTTCAAAGCAAACACCTGATCCACACATCCTCTACCACTTCTGAAACCGCACTGCTCTTCCCCAATCTGATGCTCTGTACATGCCTTCACCCTCTCAATCAATACCCTCCCATATAATTTACCAGGAATACTCAACAAACTTATACCTCTGTAATTTGAGCACTCACTCTTATCCCCTTTGCCTTTGTACAATGGCACTATGCACGCATTCCGCCAATCCTCAGGCACCTCACCATGAGTCATACATACATTAAATATATATATATATATATATATATATATATATATATATATATATATATATATATATATATATATATATATATATATATATACATATATATATATATATATATATATATATATATATATATATATATATATATATATATATATATATATATATATGTATATATATATATATATATATATATATATATATATATATATATATATATATATATATATATATATATATATATATATATATATAATCCCTGGGGATAGGGGAGAAAGAATACTTCCCACGTATTCCCTGCGTGTCGTAGAAGGCGACTAAAAGGGGAGGGAGCGGGGGGCTGGAAATCCTCCCCTCTCACTTTTTTTTTTAATTTTCCAAAAGAGGGAACAGAGAAGGGGCCCAGGTGAGGATATTCCCTCAATGGCCCAGTCCTCTGTTCTCAACGCTACCTCGCTAATGCGGGAAATGGCGAATAGTATGAAAGAAAAAGAAAAGAATATATATATATATATATATATATATATATATATATATATATATATATATATATTGGGGAGTAAATATATAAAACCATTTTGGTGTCTCAGATTTTGGACATGAATCAAGGTATATTTACGCCACTGACTAAGATTATGACCTTCATTTCCTTCCAGTAGATACAGGTTTTCAGATAATGCAGTTATCAATAAATGGACCACTCACGAGCTTAGGTAGTTCTGAGTGGAGCTTAACATGTTGTGCTTCTACACAATAACAACAAATATGGATCACTCCCAATTGGTGGATCAACTATGATGAGTGAACAGCAGGACACAATCGTCCTGGTCTCACACAAGATATCATACCACCATGACCAATGGTTAATGTGTGTGGATCTTAAGATGGTGACTTTTCTCCTGGGTCAGCAGAGTGGGTACAACAAGTAGTCCAGCTTTATCTGTCTCTGGGATAGTAGAGCTGAGGATGAGCACTGGCTGAGAAAACAATGGTCTCTGAGAGAAAACATGTTGGTTGGAGACAAGAATGTAATGGCAGAACCCTTGGTTGATAGAGATAAGATCATTGTACCACCACTGCACATCAAACTAGGTTTAATGAAACACTTTGTGAAGGTTTGGAACAAAGAAGAACACTCTGCTTTGACTACAAAGGCAGAAAATGTCCAGCGCTGATCATGGAGAAGGTGAAGGCAGGTATTGTCGACGGGTCACAAAATCATGGAACTCATGAAAGACCCACATTTCCAAGATTCAATGACCAATGTTGAGGCAGAGGCATGGTCTTCGTTCACTGTGGTTGTAAGGAATTGTCTTGGTCACCATAAAGCAGATAACTACCCTGAACTAGTGGAGAACCTGCCATCTTCTTTCCCTCAACTTGGCTGTAAAATGAACATCAAAGTGCATTACCTCCACACCCACTTGGCCAGACAACCTAAGTGAGGAACTGGCTCAACCATTCCACCAAGATTTAAGAACCATGGAAGAAAGATCCCGGGGACACTGGGATACCCATACCTGGGACACTAGGATACCCATACCTGGGACACTGGGATACCCATACCTGGGACACTGGGATACCCATACCTGGGACACTGGGATACCCATACCTGGGACACTGGGATACTCATACCTGGACCACTGGGATACCCATACCTGGGACACTTGGATACCCATACCTGGGACACTGGGATACCCATACCTGGGACACTGGGACACCCATACCTGGGAAACTGGGATACCCATACCTGGAACACTGGGATACCCATACCTGGGACACTGGGATACCCATACCTGGGACACTGGGATACCCATACCTGGGACACTGGGACACCCATACCTGGGAAACTGGGATACCCATACCTGGAACACTGGGATACCCATACCTGGGACACTGGGATACCCATACCTGGGACACTGGGATACCCATATCTGGGACACTGGGATATCATACCTGGGACACTGGGATACCCATACCTGGCACACTTGGATACCCATACCTGGGACACTGGGATACCCATACCTGGGACACTGGGATACCCATACCTGGGACACTGGGATACCCATACCTGGGACACTGGGATACCCATACCTGGGACACTGGGATACCCATACATGGGACACTGGGATACCCATACCTGGGACACTGGGATACCCATACCTGGGACACTGGGATACCCATACATGGGACACTGGGATACCCATACCTGGGACACTGGGATACCCATACATGGGACACTGGGATACCCACATTACCGTTACAAAGGAAGTTTGTGCTTCTTCCAAAACCAACAGGCCATTTGCACGTCTCATGAACCTAGAATGTCTAGAAACTGAGAATCTGGCTGAGAATCTGTCTTCCAACTAACAGTTCTGTTTTCACCTCCTGCTCTCCTGACTCTTCACACTGTATATCTTTTTTCCATTGTCTATATTTCCTCCACGAGGCAGCGACATTCTCTCATCCTCAAGTGGAGGTTCTCTACTTGGGAGATTTTAGCGCACATCACAGGGAACAGTTGGAAGGTCCTGACGTATTTATATATATATATATATATATATATATATATATTTATATATATATATATATATATATATATATATATATATATATATATATATATATATATATATATATATATATATATATATATATATATGTGTGTGTGTGTGTGTGTGTGTGTGTGTGTGTGTGTGTGTGTGTGTGTATGCGCATGTTTGTTTGATTGTTTGTTTTCCACGCATAATAATTTGGACCAGTTTACCCATATTCCAGACCGTCACAACCATTTTCCCAATACTCCGGACTTTCTTCTCCAGTCCCTCCTGTTACACCTACACAATTCGTTTATCTGACCACACTCTTGTGTCTCCTCACTACGTTCCTTCCTCCATTAGTTGGCCACTCTACATCACAGTATTTTTAGGTAACTAAAAAAAAAAATCTTTATTTGTCTGACCTTCCATGGAAAGATTACTGCCTTTCTTACGGCGATGAATCTATATATCCTGAGCCTATAGCATAAGTTATTGTTGCGTGAATACAGGCATATATTCCTTCATCCCCTATAATAACCCTTTTCTCCAATTTGTCGTACAACCATCGTAGTTCTGAAGCCATTTGTCCAAGAGACCAAATATATTGCATGAGGGAGTCTCTCCTTCCTCCAACACTCATTCGACCTTAATATTCGTCTAAAATCCTTGAAAAATATCATATTCGTGTGGCAAACTATTTCTTTATCCACTGTAAATACAACAACGTATTATCTTCCGGATTCTTTTTTATGTTAAGCCAGAAATATTTCAAACAGTTTATATGGCATTACATTTCCTTCGTTTTTACAATTAGACGACACTTTTAGCTGTATCTCTTACTGAAAGAAGTAATCATTTTGGCTCTATCTGCTTCAACTCCAATCCCGATCAGTCTAACATTTCCCTCACCCGTTAAAGTACCTCTAACTGATCCAATGCAACTTCCTAAAACATCTTCTTGTAAACTCCATAAGTAATGGGCAAGAAAAAGGCATATGGAACCACATGACATCCATCCTTGTGTTGTGAATGAATATACCTACATTCCTGTGAGACATTACCGACGGCAGGTGAACTATTGACAAGAGCAGTCATCAAGGGCTTATTATTCCCTCATGATCAAACTTATCCAGGTCTGCCGTTTTGTTTCTTTTGTTCCATTGTTTCTGATAGTATGTCTTTAAATTTTATGTAAAAATGTTGAAATACACTGTACTTTCTTATCAATAAAATTGGATTTAGGACATAAGATGTGTCTTTGATTATAAATACAAGTGCAATGAGAAAAGATATGATTCTTACCATAGCTTCGTTCTCTGGAATTAAGTCACCGTTTTCCGTAATGAATGAACCAAATGATTAAACAGTGATTCTTGCTTCTAACATAACTATGAAAAGCATTAATCTATTTGCATTTTCGGCAATATTACCTTCATATTGATGTATAGTCTGTCGTATAACTATCTTGATTTACGCAAATTTATACAGTATAATCTATCATGTTTTGTAAGTCTCATTTTTTATGCGTTACTTTCTTCAACAAAAGGCATCTCTTCGTTTCATCCTTTCACCACATTAGTTTCGTTTTGCAAAACAAGGTCTACTACGCACTGGCACATTTGTACCCTTGATTACTTAGAAAGTCTCATTGAAACATTTCCTAGCTACGTTCATGTCATTTTAAGCAACCATATCAATTAGGATTTGACAGTCAAAAGCAATGCGGAAATCACTAAGATCTGACAGTTTAAAATTTGGTATCTTTTTTTACGACTCATGTTGACTAGCATTCCATGCAGTGTGGAAAGTGACCTCAAACGTAATTTTACGGTGATCAAAATTTCGAAACTGATGTAACCATTCCCAGTAAAAGTACATTCTCTTACTGAATGACCCATGTATACTGTACCTTAACTTTCCTTTTATTATCGTCACTGTTAACATGAACAGTGCCAGTACATTTTATGACTGCATGTCTCATATACAATTTCCTCGACCACATAAATTCAAGGCCACGTACCTAGTTCAAATATGTCATCTGAGATGAAAAACACTATAATGGGGAGAAGTAAGGATATGAGGAACATAGGAGAGTGATGCGAACTGTTAAATAGATGGCCACTTATAGTACAGTCAAATTGTTCATGCAGATTGGTCCGGTAGTATGTTTTGTATAAGTGATAACGAATGTTAAGTAACGTAATTTTGGTCGTATTGGTAAGACCAATTGTTAAAGTCGTTCAGCAGCTGTCATTCATCACGTAATGATTATGTTACAGGACACTTTATTAGCTAGTGTCCATTGTGGAAGTCCATGCAAGATTCTGTGTATTATATATTAGATATAAACACAGCAACTGTGTCAAACATGAACAAGCAACATTCATTGGAAAATAGTAATGTCTTGTGACCTCTAGACTCTCATCCTCTCCCTCTGCTACACCTCCCAGTCTCCCTAGCACCCCAACCATGTTTTCACCCAACCTTCTCTGGCCAGTGATATCGCTGCCTTTACACGTCTGTGATTACCTCTGATCAGATAATAAAAATCATTCTTGCTTTCGCTTATGATACTTGCACTAACCATTTGCACCTGCAACACCTAATAGATCACGTCACTCTACTGTGTTCCATGTCCCCTTGCTCCTCCCCCTTTACAGTGTTACCAGCTAAGTTGACATATACATACTCGGTATGTGTATGTCGAAGTGAATGACCTTTGACCTTTTATATTGCTATCATTGCTAACGACTGTACACCATATTGCGTCCAATTTCAAATACACACTTCTTCTCTGTATAGATGTATTCTTATTTATATAATGTAAGTCTAAAATGTTTCATCACTTACCCATGTATACGTATCAATGTTAAGATGATATTCTGTATGACTTGATTATACCTGCTTTGTATTACACAAACGTTGTTACCTATGTTACTATCAGTATACTGTATGATTTATGTTGTACATGTTTTGTATTACACAAATGTTATTACCTATGTTACTATCAGTACTCTGTATGATTTATGTTATACCTGTTGTGTATTACACAAACGTTGTTACCTATGTTACTATCAGTATACTGTATGTCGTGTTATACCAGCTTTGTGTTACACAAACGTTGTTATCTATGTTACTATCAGTATACTGTATGTCGTGTTATACCAGCTTTGTGTTACACAAACGTTGTTATCTATGTTACTATCAGTATCGCTTAGTATACTGTAATTAATGTATCCTAGACCCACCTCTGAAGGGAGTGTACCCTTGGGGTGCCTGAGCCCGCTCGCCTTCCCCCGTCACTCTCCTATGTTGATGTATCTTACCCACTGTGCGCTCTATACTGGCCTCCACCTACACCTAGATATGTATGTACACTTCACCTATACAATCATTGACATGCTTTTCTATGGATATCCAGACAATAATCTTTCTTTTTATAAAAGAAATAACATTTATTGAATTGTAACAAACTTACCTCAATCTTCAACATTATCAACATCATGAGCAGGTTTCTCAAGTAATTGGATTATGGAAATATCAAGCAAATCTACGTGGATCCGCACCCGAAGCTGGTGGAAAGAGACATTCGCCCCAACCTTGCACTTAAGTCTTTTACGAGAGAATCTTGTTCATCACAAATTTCTGCAAACTGATCATAAAATCTGTCGCCTTTCTCTGGTGTTTGCCCTACTGTTATTTTCGTACGAAGCTCATCTTTAATTTATGCAAAATGAAATCGACATTCCCATCGGTGACATTTTATTCATCACAAGATTAAGATGATCTTTAACAAAGGCCAAACATTACCGCCTACATTATTTACCATGTTTTTATTAAAAATTATACCCTGGAATTGCGTATTAGACAAAGAAGTCTATCTATTTTATATCAAACCAAGATTCAGAAATAACAATCACATAATATCTTCTACAGATGCTTTCTCAGACTCTGACATTTAGTTACGTAGCCTCCGAACATTAACAATACTTTATGTCATGAACCAATGACAGTAAAACAATGCACAGTTCAACATTAGTATTAGGTGCAGCGACAAGTGTAACACTGCAAACTGTTGCCACTCGTTACCACCACACATAAGTATTAAGGTTTTCTACACAGTCTAATGGCAATAAACAGACAACTTACCTACAGTGAGCTTATTTTAGGGAAAAGTCACTTTCCTTCAGGAGTTTCGTCACATTTGCTTGCAGCCAGTAACCTGAGTTCTCCTGGCTTAATGTTGAGGCTCTACATGTACTGTACTGTACGTCTGTACTTACCACCATGTATAGTAGATTTTCAATGAAAATAACATGTGTCGTGCAGTTGCTTTCATATAGAGATGTAACTGACATGACATACACTACTGATCAAGCAAATAAAAAAAGAAAGTATTGATTAAAAGGTAATTTATTTCTTTGATAACATATCACCAATACAATAAACACAGTAAATTAATACTTCTTTTCAAAATTATTGATATTTCCATTGTGAGAGTTTTTACAAATCAAGTTAATCTATTGCACGGTTTACTGAGGCATAATGTTTAGATATGATCAAAAGGTTGTGGACATAAAGTTACATAAGTCGCAGACACCCAGCAGAGATGATCATATGTGAGCAAGAGGGTGACACCTGTGTTACTATAAACCAGACCTGGGAGTGAGGCAGTGTGCCTCCCACACACTAGACCAGGCACTGGGCTGCTGTGTCCCGCACTCAACATAGATGGTACAAGATACTGAATTTCCCATAAGCCAAGCATAATGTCCTCAAACATCAAGACTAGCAACGTGTCTCTGTAGACCAGACCTGCAGAGAAGCTTGGCGATTGTGTCACTACACAACAGGCTTAGCACTGTGGTACTGTGTCACTAGACACTGCACCTGGCACAAGGGTCCTGTGGCACCACACATACACTAAATCTGTGGTAGTGTCTCACCACACACCACACCTGTCACGAGGGTCCTGTACCACCATACCACACCTACACTAACATTGGGGTACTGATGTCACCAGACACCTCATCATGGTGAAGGAAGGTCTTGTAGGTCGGCAATGAGGGGTGAGTAGTGTACGTAGGTGGTGAAGGAATGTAGTGTTGGCACTTTAACGCTGTACCACAACACCTACACTGACACTGGGGTACTGTGTTACCAGACACCCACATGGCACTAGGACAGTGTAACACCACACGTGCACTGACACTGGGGTAATGTGTCACCAGCACTGTACCTGGCACTAGGGTACTGTGCAACTACACCTACACTGACACTGGGGCGCTGTCTCACCACACACCACATTTTATCTCACACTCACCAGTATTGCACTGGCACTGAGGTACTCTGTTCCTCACATACCAGACCTGACGGGTACTACTGTGTCCCACACACCGCAAGCTTGTACCGGGATGAGGATATTGTCATACTAGTTCCGTATCTCTACCGAGGTACGGAGTTCCTTCACACATTACACTTTATACAGGGCATTGGGTCCCTCACACACCAGCCATAGCACTGTTCCTGCACACCACACCTGGAGCTGGGATACTGTTTTCCCACACCCTGAAAAATAATGAATAAAACTCAGCACTGGTAGGCTTCCTGTAGTTCTTAAAGAATAACGAATCAAGATACCTGATTATCACCACATCAAGAAAGGGAGATTTGCCTATGTGTTTCCATTTAGTCTTAAACTTGATGGTGGGATGAATCGTAATTCATTGAAGAAAACATCATGATCTTGGTAAGATGGCCATAAGACCACACATCGTCAACGTATACAAACCATATTTCTGGACTGTACTAACGGAAGTTTGGATCCCAGACTCATAGTATTCCATGAATAAGTTACTGAGAATAGGAGTGAGGGGATTTACCATAGCTCAACTAAATTTCTTTCAATAAAGATCGCCTTCAGCATCTTGGAAAACGTTATTGTCTACAAAATTCTAGTTAGTCAATGAAAGGTTTTGAATGTAGGGGCATCTCAGCCATGTTAAAGGAGAAATAATCTCGCCATATAATGTGACAAATAGCTTAGATTTTGCTAAGAAGGCTAGGATCATTAATTTGCCTGATCATGAACTCGTTAGATTTGATGTGAATTTCTCTTTACCAAAGTCTATATTGATGAAACCATCGCTTACTTAACCCTACAACACTGTCGTCAATAATGAGGAATGGTTTTACTTTCCTCGGGTCCAACAGTCATTGAGGGAGAAAATATCTCATAACGATTTACTAAAAAAATTACATAGACTTTAAGCTTTACTTTACCTTTCTACAATATACGAATATACAAAACATAAATGGGAGTAGTTATTGTACAAAATGCAAACAATAAGAGATACGAGAAATAAAAAGAGACAAAGGTAGAAAGAATTTGTGGGTATGTGTGTTGTGTGGTTGTGTGTGTGTGTGTGTGTGTTTAGGTGTGTGTGTGTGTGTGTGTGTGTGTGTGTGTGTGTGTGTGTGTGTGTGTGTGTGTGTGTGTGTGTATTTCTCAGGTTCACCATTACATGTTCCTCAGTTCACAATTAAACGTACTTCAGGTGGAGTGAGCGGGGATCTTAAGCCGCGTCCACGTACTTCAGGTGGAGTGAGCGAGGATCTTAAGCCGCGGCAACAATGTATTAGAGTGTGTAATAAGACTAATAGTATGTTAGGGTTCATTAATGGGACTGTTACCAATGAAACTCCTAGAGTATTATCACAACATAATCTTGAGTTGGTGAGACCACATTTGAATCATGCGGTATAGTTTTGGCCTCCATACAATGCAGTTAATGAAGATTGTTAGAGAGAGAGACAGAGCACAAATGCGAATGATATAAATGATTCCTGGAATTAGAAATCTCACTTATGAAGAAAGGTAAAAAAGGCTGAATTTGCAGTCATTTAAGAGGAGAAGGTCTAGAGGAGATGTGAATAAAGTCTTGAATAGGTGAAGCGTATTCATAGAGTTAACATGAATAAAGTTCTGAGAATGACGCCGCTGGGTAGGACGAAAAATAATGGATTTAAATAGATTCAGGTCGGATGTGGGTAGATATTGGTTCGGGAATAGGGTAGTAGATTTATGGAACAAGCTACCAAGTAAAGTAGTGGAAGCTAGTTCTTTAGGTAGCTTTAAACGAAGGTTGGGTACAGGCAGTTGGTTGGTGGACAGACTCAGGACCTGCCTAGCTCAGTCCTATACGCCTCTTGCAGTGTCCTTACTTCTCATGTTCTTATGTTATGTAGTTTTGTAATATACTCTAATGCAGTTGGACTATGTATCGCTGATAATGCCTTTGTATTTTTCTAGACAGTTTTCTCGTATGAGCCTTACTATTAAAAATCAATCCCAGAGATAAAACAAAAATACTTATAAACCAGTACAAACATTAAAAAAATGACGAGTATTTTTCTATCCAAAAAGATTTTGAGTGATCGGGAGGTGAACATACAGGAGGGTGAAAGGCGCGCAAGAAATAGAGTGAATTATATATGAATACGAATAAAGTGCATATACCTCCGCGTTGTACAGTTAGGTTCGGTAAAACACTATCAGCTGGCTATGTGCGTCTGTTCGGAAATAACCAATATAGACCCCGTTGCTTACCATTGTGAGACGAAGGGTATTCGGGTACTTAGTATTTCGAATAGTTGTTTCCTATTATACAGTCCCATAGCCTAGCGGTTATCATGCCTGCCTCTTGCACAGGGGTCCTGGGTTCGATCCTGGCTGTTGGAGGTTTGTATGTTCTATGAAGGTGCGCGTTCATATGCACTTTATTCAGGCACCTCACCATGAGGCATACATACATTAAATAACCTTACCAACCAGTCAATAATACAGTCACCCCCTTTTTCAATAAATTCCACTGCAATACCATCAAAACCTGCTGCCTTGCCGGCTTTCATCTTCCGCAAAGCTTTTACTACCTCTTCTCTGTTTACCAAATCATTTTCCCTAACCCTCTCACTATGCACACCACCTCGACCAAAACACCCTATATCTGCCACTCTATCATCAAACACATTCAACAGACCTTCAAAATACTCACTCCATCTCCTTCTCACGTCACCACTACTTGTTATCACCTCCCCATTTGCGCCCTTCACTGAAGTTCCCATTTGCTCCCTTGTCTTACGCGCTTTATTTACCTCCTTCCAAAACATCTGTTTATTCTCCATAAAATTTGATGATACTCTCTCACCCCAACTCTCATTTGCCCTCTTTTTACCTCATGCACCTTTCTCTTGACCTCTTGCCTCTTTCTTTTATACATCTCCCACTCATTTGCATTTTTTCCCTGCAAAAATCGTTCAAATGCCTCTCTATTCTCTTTCACAAATAATCTTACTTCTTCATCCCACCACTCACTACCCTTTCTAATCAACCCACCTCCCAAGCTTCTCATGCCAAAAGCATCTTTTGCGCAATCCATCACTGATTCCCTAAATACATCCCATTCCTCCCCCACTCCCGTTACCTCCTTTGTTCTCACCTTTTACCATTCTTTACTCAGTCTCTCCTGGTACTTCCTCACACAAGTCTCCTTCCCAAGCTCACTTACTCTCACCACTCTCTTCACCCCAACATTCTCTCTTCTTTTCTGAAAACCCGTACAAATCTTCACCTTAGCCTCCACAAGATAATGATCAGACATCCCTCCAGTTGCACCTCTCAGCACATTAACATGTATATATATATATATATATATATATATATATATATATATATATATATATATATATATATATATATATATATATATATATATATATATATATATATATATATATATATATATATATATAAGTATAAAAAAAAAAAAAAAAAAAAATAAATATATATATATATATATATATATATATATATATATATATATATATATATATATATATATATATATATATATATATATATATATATATATTCTATATTTTTTTATTATACTTTGTCGCTGTCTCCCGCGTTTGCGAGGTAGCGCAAGGAAACAGACGAAAGAAATGGCCCAACCCCCCCCCAATACACATGTATATACATACGTCCACACACGCAAATATACATAGCTACACAGCTTTCCATGGTTTACCCCAGACGCTTCACATGCCTTGATTCAATCCGCTGACAGCACGTCAACCCCGGTATACCACATCGCTCCAATTCACTCTATTCCTTGCCCTCCTTTCACCCTCCTGCATGTTCAGGCCCCGATCACACAAAATCTTTTTCACTCCATCTTTCCATCTCCAATTTGGTCTCCCTCTTCTCCTCGTTCCCTCCACCTCCGACACATATATCCTCTTGGTCAATCTTTCCTCACTCATTCTCTCCATGTGCCCAAACCACTTCAAAACACCCTCTTCTGCTCTCTCAACCACGCTCTTTTTATTTCCACACATCTCTCTTACCCTTACGTTACTCACTCGATCAAACCACCTCACACCACCCATTGTCCTCAAACATCTCATTTCCAGCACATCCATCCTCCTGCGCACAACTCTATCCATAGCCCGCGCATCGCAACCATACAACATTGTTGGAACCACTATTCCTTCAAACATACACATTTTTGCTTTCCGAGATAATGTTCTCGACTTCCACACATTCTTCAAGGCCCCCAGAATTTTCGCCCCCTCCCCCACCCTATGATCCACTTCCGCTTCCATGGTTCCATCCGCTGCCAGATCCACTCCCAGATATCTAAAACACTTCACTTCCTCCAGTTTTTCTCCATTCAAACTCACCTCCCAATTGACTTGACCCTCAACCCTACTGTACCTAATAACCTTGCTCTTATTCACATTTACTCTTAACTTTCTTCTTCCACACACTTTACCAAACTCAGTCACCAGCTTCTGCAGTTTCTCACATGAATCAGCCACCAGCGCTGTATCATCAGCGAACAACAACTGACTCACTTCCCTAGCTCTCTCATCCCCAACTGACTTCATACTTGCCCCTCTTTCCAAAACTCTTGCATTTACCTCCCTAACAACCCCATCCATAAACAAATTAAACAACCATGGAGACATCACACACCCCTGCCGCAAACCTACATTCACTGAGAACCAATCACTTTCCTCTCTTCCTACACGTACACATGCCTTACATCCTCGATAAAAACTTCACTGCTTCTAACAACTTTCCTCCCACACCATATATTCTTAATACCTTCCACAGAGCATTTCTATCAACTCTATCATATGCCTTCTCCAGATCTATAAATGCTACATACAAATCCATTTGCTATTCTAAGCATTTCTCACATACATTCTTCAAAGCAGACACCTGATCTACACATCCTCTACCACTTCTGAAACCACACTGCTCTTCCCCAATCTGATGCTCTGTACATGCCTTCACCCTCTCAATCAATACCCTCCCATATAATTTACCCGGAATACTCAACAAACTTATACCTCTGTAATTTGAGCACTCGCCCTTATCCCCTTTGCCTTTGTACAATGGCACTATGCACGCATTCCGCCAATCCTCAGGCACCTCATCATGAGTCATACATACATTAAATAACCTTACCAACCAGTCAACAATACAGTCACCCCCTTTTTTAAAAAATTCCACTGCAATACCATCCAAACCTGCTGCCTTGCCGGCTTTCATCTTCCGCAAAGCTTTCACTACCTCTTCTCTTTTTACCAAATCATTTTCCCTAACCCTCTCACTTTGCACACCACCTCGACCAAAACACCCATTATCTGCCACTCTATCATCAAACACATTCAACAAACCTTCAAAATACTCACTCCATCTCCTTCTCACATCACCACTACTTGTTATCACCTCCCCATTTGCGCCCTTCACCGAAGTTCCCATTTGCTCCCTTGTCTTACGCACTTTATTTACCTCCTTCCAGAACATCTTTTTATTCTCCCTAAGATTTAATGATACTCTCTCACGCCAACTCTCATTTGCCCTTTTTTTCACCTCTTGCACCTTTCTCTTGACCTCCTGTCTCTTTCTTTTATACATCTCCCACTCAATTGCATTTTTTCCCTTCAAAAATCGTCCAAATGCCTCTCTCTTCTCTTTCACTAATACTCTTACTTCTTCATCCCACCACTCACTACCCTTTCTAACCAACCCACCTCCCACTCTTCTCATGCCACAAGCATCTTTTGCGCAATCCATCACTGATTCCCTAAATACATCCCATTCCTCCCCCACTCCCCTTACTTCCATTGTTCTCACCTTTTTCCATTCTGTACTCAGTCTCTCCTGGTACTTCCTCACACAGGTCTCCTTCCCAAGCTCACTTACTCTCACCACCCTCTTCACCCCAACATTCACTCTTCTTTTCTGAAAACCCATACAAATCTTCACCTTAGCCTCCACAAGATAATGATCAGACATCCCTCCAGTTGCACCTCTCAGCACATTAACATCCAAAAGTCTCTCTTTCGCACGCCTGTCAATTAACACGTAATCCAATAACGCTCTCTGGCCATCTCTCCTACTTACATAAGTATACTTATGTATATCTCGCTTTTTAAACCAGGTATTCCCAATCATCAGTCCTTTTTCAGCACATAAATCTACAAGCTCTTCACCATTTCCATTTACAACACTGAACACCCCATGTATACCAATTATTCCCTGAACTGCCACATTACTCACCTTTGCATTTAAATCACCCATCACTATAACCCGGTCTCGTGCATCAAAACCACTAACACACTCATTCAGCTGCTCCCAAAACACTTGCCTCTCATGATCTTTCTTCTCATGCCCAGGTGCATATGCACCAATAATCACCCACCTCTCTCCATCAACTTTCAGTTTTACCCATATTAATCGAGAATTTACTTTCTTACATTCTATCACATACTCCCACAACTCCTGTTTCAGGAGTATTGCTACTCCTTCCCTTGCTCTTGTCCTCTCACTAACCCCTGACTTTACTTCCCAGACATTCCCAAACCACTCTTCCCCTTTACCCTTGAGCTTCGTTTCACTCAGAGCCAAAACATCCAGGTTCCTTTCCTCAAACATACTACCTATCTCTCCTTTTTTCAAATCTTGGTTACATCCACACACATTTAGGCACCCCACTCTGAGCCTTCGAGGAGGATGAGCACTCCCCGCGTGACTCCTTCTTCTGTTTCCCATTTTAGAAAGTTGATACAAGTTAATATATATATATATATATATATATATATATATATATATATATATATATATATATATATATATATATATATATATATATATATATATATATATATATATATATATATATATATATATATATATATATATATATACTCTACTTTGGATGTTTCTAAAAATATTAAGTTTTCTTTCTTTTTTCAATTTTCTCATGAGCATATTAAGTATGACACAAATCCTGTATTCTCTAGAACTCTGTAAAAACGACTAAGCTTCCTGAAATGAAAAGTAGTAGATAAACAATTTGGAATTTATGTTTCTCCTGTATAGCATATGATTTTGAATTATTTTTCCCTCTCGATTATGACATTTATAAAGGAAATCTATCATTTTCTCCCTCATGATTGTTATGAAGACAGCGAAGTTTTGAGACGAATCTTTCAGAAATTCGACTACTGGACCAAACAGTAAATATATCACCTTCATAACTTCGATGTGTCTGATTGGTAAGAGATATTTCGATCGATGATATCAATATATTTCTTGAACGGGTTAGCCAGAATGATGGCCATATCTTACGTTTCCGTTAATAACGGGTCTCGTTAACCATGAACACATTATGTCCATACGTTGTATATATTGGTGGCAGAAAAGAGATTTATAAACAAGAGGCATTATGAGGTGAGATTATAGAGTTGTTGAGAATTTGAAAAATCCTGGTTTCTTTAAAGTTTGAGACTTTGATCACGTAATTACCTGAAATAAGTCTCGCCTTATTTACATGCTGAATTATCATAACAACGGAAGAATTCTTGAATTTCGTTTATCTAATCCCATAAAAGATTATGTTTGCCAGATGGACAGTTCTCTTTCCAAAGAATATTTTGTGATAAGGTTATAAATGTGATGAAATCATCATAGAAAACGAGTACCGGGGTGTTCATCATCCCGTCTGGTCAAGAACTTCACCCTTCAGGTCAGGTCACAGCTGGTGTGGTCATGTTACACTACCCAGGTTATTTAATGTATGTATGCCTCATGGTGAGGTGCCTGAGGATTGGCGGAATGCGTGCATAGTGCCATTGTACAAAGGCAAAGGGGATAAGAGTGAGTGCTCAAATTACAGAGGTATAAGTTTGTTGAGTATTCCTGGTAAATTTTATGGGAGGGTATTGATTGAGAGGGTGAAGGCATGTACAGAGCATCAGATTGGGGAAGAACAGTGTGGTTTCAGAAATGGTAGAGGATGTGTGGATCAGGTGTTTGCTTTGAAGAATGTATGTGAGAAATACTTAGAAAAGCAAATGGATTTGTATGTAGCATTTATGGATCTGGAGAAGGCATATGATAGAGTTGATAGAGATGATCTATGGAAGGTATTCAGAATATAAGGTGTGGGAGTCAAGTTGTTGGAAGCAGTGAAAAGTTTTTATCGAGGATGTAAGGCATGTGTACGTGTAGGAAGAGAGGAAAGTGATTGGTTCTCAGTGAATGTAGGTTTGCGGCAGGGGTGTGTGATGTCTCAATGGTTGTTTAATTTGTTTATGGATGGGGTCGTTAGGGAGGTGAATGCAAGAGTTTTGGAAAGAGGGGCAAGTATACAGTCTGTTGTGGATGAGAGAGCTTGGGAAGTGAGTCAGTTGGTTTCGCTGATGATACAGCGCTGGTACAGTGATACAGTGTGTGAAAGAAGAAAGTTAAGAGTAAATGTGAATAAGAGCAAGGTTATTAGGTACAGTGGGGTTGAGCGTCAAGTGAACTGGGAGGTAAGTTTGAATGGAGAGAAACTGGAGGAGGTAAAGTGTTTTGGATATCTGGGAGTGGATCTGGCAGCGGATGGAACCATGGAAGCGGAAGTGAATTATAGGGTGGGGGAGGGGGCGAAAATTCTGGGAGCCTTGAAGAATGTGTGGAAGTCGAGAACATTATCTCGGAAAGCAAAAATGGGTATGTTTGAAGGAATAGTGGTTCCAACAATGTTGTATGGTTGCGAGGCGTGGGCTATGGATAGAGTTGTGCGCAGGAGGATGGATGTGCTGGAAATGAGATGTTTGAGGACAATGTGTGGTGTGAGGTGGTTTGATCGAGTAAGTAACGTAAGGGTAAGAGAGATGTGTGGAAATAAAAAGAGCGTGGTTGAGAGAGCAGAAGAGGGTGTTTTGAAATGGTTTGGGCACATGGAGAGAATGAGTGAGGAAACATTGACCAAGAGGATATATGTGTCGGAGGTGGAGGGAACGAGGAGAAGTGGGAGACCAAATTAGAGGTGGAAAGATGGAGTGAAAAAGATTTTGAGTGATCGGGAGGTGAACATGCAGGAGGGTGAAAGGCGTGCAAGAAATAGAGTGAATTATATATGAATACGAATAAAGTGCATATACCTCCGCGTTGTACAGTTAGGTTCGGTAAAACACTATCAGCTGGCTATGTGCGCCTGTTCGGAAATAACCAATATAGACCCCGTTGCTTACCATTGTGAGACGAAGGGTATTCAAGTACTTAGTATTTCGAATAGTTGTTTCCTATTATACAGTCCCATAGCCTAGCGGTTAGCATGCCTGCCTCTTGCACAAGGGGTCCCAGGTTCGATCCTGGCTGTTGGAGGTTTGTATGTTCTATGAAGGTGCGCGTTCACATGCACTTTATTCGTATATATATATATATATATATATAAGACAGTTTGGATAGAAAAATACTCGTCATTTTTTTAATGTTTGTACTGGTTTATAAGTATTTTTGTTTTATCTCTGGGATTGATTTTTAATAGTAAGGCTCATACGAGAAAACTGTCTAGAAAAATACAAAGGCATTATCAGCGATACATAGTCCAACTGCTGAGTATATTACAAAACTACATAACATAAGAACATAAGAAGTAAGGACACTGCAAGAGGCGTATAGGA